>NW_010248188.1:0-28556 GCF_000690775.1 Eurypyga helias | reverse complement strand
AGAGTTTACTGGATGCAACAAGAGAATCGGGCTGAAGGTATTTTCACTGACAAAGATCAGCTTCCCAAGTGCAGAACAGAGGAAGTGGACAGGTGTTGAACACCATCACACCTCTGGAGTAACAGATTCCACTCTCCAGTCAAAGAGGAGGAAGAAAGAAGACACCTGCCATCAAAAATAATGGGCAGACAGGTCAATGGTGTTTAACTAAAATACAGACACCAGAGTGTGGTGTCCTCAAATAAGGATACTGACGTAATGTCGTAACTGAAATTTGGTGGGAAGAAAGCAACAGGACATGAACATCAGGATTAAGCATATAGGATGGACAGAATGATGCATGTTAGTATGAGAAATATATTCATGCCTCAAATGATTGGATTCTGAAAGTAGCAGCGTCCCTACAGATTAAAAATCCAGAGTTAACAGAAAAACAGAGATGTGCTCCACAGTATCAACTGTCTCAGCTAGGGTGACAATACTGGTTGCAATACACTGAGACAGGTCAAGAAGGCTGAAGGATCAGAAAGCATAATAAAAAGAATGGGATATTTCCACTATCTCCATGTCAATTAGACACATTGAGAATTAATTCCCTTATCATATTTTTGTACAGGAAACAATGACTGCTTTGGGAAACAAGTTGGCCGAGAAGAGAAGCAACTCTCGATTTGTTCTCTAAAAAACAATTTAAATCCTCACAAAAACCATATAAACCACTTTGGAAGCACAACAGGGGAGAGAAAAACCCCTTATCAACAAATACTTTAGAAAACGTAAAATAAAGTCAGCACACTAAGCAGTGAAAGGTAAATTACTAAAAGCAAGAATGCATTATTAAAAAAGCTGACACTTTTCCTTAAACATAGTTTTCTTCAGCTGGAAACATAGCTTGAATAAATACCTTCAAAATAAATCCTTCTTCATGCTTATGAAAATTATAAAGCTTTGCAGACAGGCTGTAGGGCCCGTAAACAGCTCTGAGTACAAAAGCAGCACCCAAGTTAATACAATTTCTATGGACCAGAGTGTCTTCTGGTCCACCACCTTGTCTTTACAGGGGACTTCAAACATCTGTGTCAGATGGAGGGTAAAAAGACCACGGAACGAGGAAACACCAAGCTACTGAGATCAGGCAAAACCTTCCTCTGCTTCACCTTCCTTCCCCAAGATGAAACAGCTTGACTAGCTTAAAATCTCCTGGTTCCTTAAGGCTGGTCTAGATCCTTTTCCTACCCACTATTATTCAAGCCCTACTGAAGTAGGAACAATTTCAGTACCCTCATTTCCATCTTCCATCAGGAAACCTAAGGCAGATTCAAGAGTTTAAGTTCTTCCCAAAAAGTCTGCCCTGAAGGCAGGGCAAGAACCTGTCCTGAATAGTTTTCCATTGATTTAAGTCAATCACAGAATCAACTGCTGAAAAATATTTGCAAAACTGCTTTCACTGTTGTTTTGACACACTAAAACTAGTTTCTGCTTGCCTGGAGACTAGCCCTTAACACAGCTTGCTCATCTAGTCATGCAACAAAAAGCTTCAATTTTGATTCAGCGTTAGCTCAGATCCAACCAGCAGTCTTATCTCTTTCAAGAGCTTTCTTACTACAGAAAACAGGCAACTTCAATATGCCAAGACTTAGCGAGACTGTGATCCCAAGAATTTCAAGAATTACATGTTAGCTTACATTATGTCTAGCTAATAATGCCAAAATTTGAACCAACACAGGCAGCTAAGTAAACCTTGATCCAGTTGATGCTGAAGAAGCTCCAAGAAAAATAAAAGTAGTTTTGGGACTAAGTAGAGAAATGAGAAAGCGCGTTGAATTTGCATATACAACCGTGTATACGTATGTATAGAAGTCTGCTTGCTCACGGCCCTAGACTTTCACATAACCAGAGACTATACAATAATAAACCAGTGATTCAATTGCTTTTAAAGCAAATTTTCACTTTAATGCTCATAAAAGTACTGGTTAACTAAACCTGCTTGAACATCTTCATACTCATATTGAGAGTCCTAAAAAAAAAAAAAGTGTCCTACATTACAAGTGAAATATGCATAAGGATTAAGTATAGTGTACAAAAATCTGTAATGTAGATGAACATTAGTCCTCAAAAAGCCAACATTCTATATCTCTGCAGGTACTAATATGTCTATCAGGCTTATAAGATGAGAAATTCTTTAGACCTGTCATAAAAGCTGAATGACAAATCAACCAATCACAAGGCAGCATTTACTCCATAGGAGTGTTCAGTGGCAGATGCACAGGCACATTTGCCCCTCCTGAGAACATTCCTTCCCAAGAATACACTGTTCCTGGCAACTAATGACTTGGGGAATTCTACAAAGTAAATACTACTAATAAACTTGCTTTAAGTTTGTCTTCCATCAACAAGCATTACGCATGCCTGCCCTCCATGACACCCTACAGCACAGTGCAAAAGAGTTCAGCTGCTCCGTGCCTTCAGTAAAGCTCAGCTTGCCCAATTTCTGAAGGCAGAGATGGCAGTATCCAGGAGGGAGTCTGTGGCAACCAGGCACCCCTCCCATCATGCTCTGTCCAGAGTTCTATCAGAGAGCACTGGGAACACACACAATTACACTGCATTTGCACAGAACCACAATTTCATAGCTCCCTGTGCAGCCTCAGTAATGTCACATCCTGAGGAGAATCAGCCTGTTGCCAAACTAATTCAGACTATTAGAAAATAGGATGAGTTCAGCTCCTAAAACAACTTCATCCGAACATTTGTAACATGACAAGTACAACATACTCCTACAAGGACTGAATTACATCTAGTGCTCATATGCTAGTGGCATTGCTTGCTTTAAAACACAGAATATCAGTGCTGGCAGTGGGAAGGTGGGGTGTTTGTAACAACAACAAACCACCCCACCACCTCAGGGTAGCTAAGTGACATCAGTATGCTTTTAATGGCTTAAAACAGCTTTTAAAAAGGCATTTTTAAAATCAAGATCCATGAGACACTTGCTAAGGTAAGCAGAACCAACATACAAATTATGTTTGCGAGCAATCGTGCAGGCACGTTTGACTGAAGGAGTAGTTATCACTTTCACAGGCATGCACCATCAGGTTTTGCCTCCTACTTGGCTACTTGCCAGCCTGCTTCAAGGCTGAAGCACCAGCTGTAACATACAAGTGATAGTAACCAAGGAGCATGAATTTTAAGCAGTTACGTCTTGGCACTAAGGTGCAGAAGAAGTAAAGTGGAAAGGCAACCACAGTGGAAAAGAATACAGCTGCAGAAATCAGACATCCTAACGCTGTGTGAGAGGTGCTAACTTTCTGTGAGATACTCAAACCATGATGGAATACCGTCACATCACCACAAGACACATGACTACTCATGCTAAGAGGAACACCCACCCTACCATCTTTCTCCTACTAGTGACAAAATGTTGGCCTAAAATAGCAATGCCAGTGCTCCCCCCAAACTCACAGCCTCCAGCAATTCAGTCCTCAGAGCAGTGGTTCAGTGGAAAGCTTCAACTGCTTCCAGACCCTTCTCTTCCTTGCCCACTGACTTCCTAATATGAAGAGTCCTTATCTATTTAATTGTTCATGAACTCTGGCCATACTTGTTGGCCCGTCTTCAAGGATGTTGGGCTGCTGTCTCCATCTTCAAGTTCAGAGCATTTGTTTGTAAGCACATAATACACTCAGGCATTCCAATAGATTTATGCAATGTCTTGGTAACACCTTCTCTTCCTTTAATAACTGTCAAGTTCTGATTTTTTTTGTAAGGTAAAGTTCTGGGAGAACTCTGTATTCAGAAGTGGTAGAACGGTCCAGTGACTTCTCTTAAACTTAAATCCTTCTTTTACTTCAATAACCGAGATACTTGAAAACAGACTCTAGAAAAGGCATCTAGTATTTTGGGGATTTGGAGGTGCAGCCCCCTAGCCCAGGAAATTCCACAAATGCACACATCTTTCTCCCACTCCGTTTCACAGCAATGGGCAGGATGAAACTCTTGGAAGTAACAGAGAGGAGCATACACAAGCCAGTGACAAATGTTGGCTTTTAAGGCAGCACAAACAAGTGTATTTCACTATTTGAGATTAACTGCAAGATCCAACAAAACCAGAGCTGCTCGCTTGGGTATTCCAGCGCTCTCATACAACTTAATTACTTAGGCTCTCAATGTGTAGCTTAATTAAGACAGCATGGATTGCCAGAAGCAGCACAGACTACTCACAGGGTTATGGTTCAGTACACACCTGCACACATGGTCAGTTACATGCTCAGTTGTCATTTGTTTATCCATTGCCATCATAAACAAAGGCTGTGCATGGTTTTCCATGAGGTCAGTATTCAGTCTGTTACTTCTTAGGAACCAGTAGTAATGGTATTAACTTCCTGGTTAAATTAATCATCAATTTTTCAGGAAGATGCTTTGGGTTGGGGTTTTTTTTACTATTTTATCACAACTAAGTTGTTCAGCAGAAGCATACGTTCTTGTACAAGGAAGGATAAAGTTTCAGGTCAAAATGAAAGTAAGGAGCTGGAACCTAAAAAAAAAAAAAAAAACAACCACCACAGACAATAGTACATTTATTATGGCACTTCCAAGGAAGATCAAGGTTCAAGTCCTTCTTTTTGAAAGACTTGATTGACTAGCTAACACAAATAAGACTGAGAACCAGAGCCCTGTGTTCCACAACCCTAATCAGCATACAAGTTCTTTGGTTATACAGGGGTTATGAGTATTACTCACTTTTGTTTCCTGGAATTCAGCTAAACTGATTTTCTTCATCACTACCATGTAAAGGGCTACATTTATACATTTTGGTATCTTCAAGTTACAAAACAGTGAGCTAGGGTTATTCAAAGGAATTTTCCCTCTAAGGCTGAAATATTATCAGTGCAGGAAGAAAGGTGATAATAGATTACAAAGAACAAAAATGCTTTGTGAATTCATACTAGGTCTGCCCAGACACTCACATACAGCAAGTAAGTGAAACTTTAAAGTTAAGCAACTAAGGTTTCTGCCCTGCAAGAACGTCCTCAAGTTTCAAGATTAGTCTGAAGACTAGTCACCAGTTTTCCTGAATTGCCTTATCATTCTTTGTCATCATTTCTTCTTGAATGAAGTCTCGGCCATCAGCACCCTTGCTGCCCACTGTCCTTTGAACAGCCTTCAAACATTCCAAGTCCAGCTGACCTGAACTAACCGGTCAGTCCCCTCTGCAGCCTTTCTACTCTCCATTACACGTTTTTCCTCTTTTGCAGAGCTGCCAATCCTCTTAACTGCCCCAGATTCCTCACTTGCTTCTCACCCTAGATGAAGTCAAATCCAGTACAGAAGGAAGTATGAAGGGAAGCAATGCAGAACAGCCATTACACCTTGGCTACTCAAGGCAAATGTTTGGGGCGGTATAGGAGAGGTATTGCTGGTGGTGCCTTGGGAGTCTTCTGTTTTGGTGGTGGTGGTGTTTGGTTGTTGTTTGCTTGGGTTTTGTTTGATTTTGGGTTTGTTAGTTTAAGACAAAATTAAAAAAAAAAAAAAAACAACAAAACAATCTCCTCTGAGTATAAGGTCTACAGGCATTTAAAGTGAAGACTTTTTGTCTGCAGCCAATCTCCTCGACTGACAAGCACAATGCCTTCATAAAAGAGCACATACAGAAATGGCAGAAATACTCTGCAAAAGCAGCACCAGGCTGCAAAGGTGGTGGCTAAAATGCCAGTCATAACCATGGAGGAGGGGGGGGGAGGGAGAAAAATTAAAAATCATTTCCTAACACTGGGCCACAACTTAGTCATTCATTTGGCAAGTCAGAGCAGAGACAGCTTTAACCATTACCACTGAAATAACTCCTGCATTAAATATTTGCCTGTACAATCAAATTTTAATGCCAAGCAAATATACCACAATGTGCTAGGCAGCATACACTAAGACTGCTTACATTTACGTGCCAACTTGAAACTTTCCACGTTCCTGAACTACTTTATGAAACTAGAGCTGAGGGCACAAATGCTACACAGCATATAGCTGACACCATCAGTGTTCTGGCTAGCACGGTCGATGGAACCGGATAGTTAATGCCACAGAAAGACTCATCTGCTCCCGTGCATTGTGTGTCCTTTCAGATCTTTCAGACCTACAACCAAGTTGTTCAGCAACTGGCTCCATTTAACACCGACGCATAACATGAACTAGTTCACGAACATTTGGAGTACTTCCAACATAACCTGTCGTGAAGTAAGACACAGTAAGCACAGCAGTACTCCTTAGCTCTAGTGGATTATTCTGTGTAACAAATCTGTAACCTCATCAATTCATGTGAAAAAGCAGATCAGGACAATCTCTAGTGACTGAAAAAGCAGCATCTTTCCCATGATATTCCCTTGCAGGACAAACTGAAGAATTAATCAAGATGCTCTGGATTTCTCACATTAAGCTGGTCAGAAGTTTAATCACCTTGCAGTCTCTTGTAGATTCAAAGATGCTTGCTATGCAGAGGTGGTCATTCATTCAGAAAAGACCACAGCCAGCCAAGAACAGTTTCCACTTAACTCTACAAGAAATCCTACCACTAAGTTAGGGCATTTTGCACAGCAACAGCATCCCAGTAGAACGTAATTCTGAAGATACTGTCCTTGCCAGTTGAAGAACAGCTGTTACTGCACTTTTATAGAAAATATTCCAAGCTACTGATTATATATAGTGAACAAAATTTAATAAAACTGCAGTAAACTGGTCACAGTAAAGAATATTTCAGTAGCCAAATAGGAAACAGCTCTAACCCAATGATTAGAAATCTTTCAGGTACAGTGGTTGCTGAGGATTTTCAGTAAGTGTTGCCGAACAACAGTTTAAATCCTATAAATCCTAACAGCGTCACTAATGTTTCACCTGCAGGGTTACACTGGAAGTGCTCAGCAATTCACAACCATTGTGCCAATTGTTTTAGCCTCAGGAGGGAAAAAACACTCACCAAACAAAACAACCAAACCAGAACACACCCACACGCTGTTTGCATATTCAAAAAATGTTATGTTCCCAACAAAGGAAGCTTTCTCAGTCAGATCAGTCCTGCTACAAGAGTTAATTTTCATATTTTATTCTTTTTACACTTTTTTGCCTTTCAGTCCAAAAAGACACAAGCTTCCAAATCCGAGACTGGCTCTGCAAAGCTAAACAGAGCACCTCCGTTGCACCTCTGCAACACGCCAATGACCAGAAATATGGGGTGACAGTTTTGCAGAGCTGTTATGAGAATTTGATTTATGCAGCACTGTTAGGTAGCAGGCTGCAGCCAGCTCTCCCCAGAAAGCACGAGCTCCCCAGGCCACCTGACATGCTGCCGATAGGGTGGCTGCAGCCCCGTGAGGGCTGAAATTCTACCAGGACATGGCGGGTGAAGGACTGGAGAGAAGGGGGAGCAGGGCACACATTGCTTAAAAGGCTGCCAGGACAAGGTTATTGGTCTCGGCCAGGTGACCTGGAAGGGATCCAGATATGCAGGCTGACACCTGGATCCCTGCGGATCCTCTGGGAAGGGGCCCCGTTGGAGTCCCGAGCGGCTCCTCCAAGGGTTCTGCATCTGTGGAGCAACAGCAGGACCCAAAGCTCCTGTCTAGAAATTGTCCTGTCAGTCCCCAAGACCCCACAGGAATCTGGTCTAGCAAAGAACTATAAATTTCTTTAGGATTCAGGAGGTCCAAATCCATTATTTTAGTTTTTTTTCCTTGATTCAAGTTGCTTAAAGCTGGGCATCATAGCCAAATGCTGCTCATTTTAGCCTATATTTTGCTTTACAGTATAGCAAACCCCTACACCACAGCTTTAATCAGAGAGCTGAAGAGTGTTGCAACTCCAAATGCCGGCCTTTCCAACAGTTCTCCCCACTGGGCTGTTCAGCTGACTTGGCAGCTTCCCAGAGGAGCAAAGTGCATATACATCACCAGATCGTTGCAGACACCATGAGCTACAGCAGTACCTTATACAAGAACCTTTTATTTCAACTCAAGACTGACCCAAATCAATGCAAGGGGCAGCAACAGAAGCGTTACAAATCCAGTGCTCCATCTATACCTGATATTCCCGAGAGAGTTTCAGCTTCTGCTACATCCTCCCCTTGAGATGAGACCCGCACAACTAAAGGACACTGCACACACCCTCAAAGCACTCTGCACTAGAAAGTGGAAAAGCAGCACCCTGGTTTCAGAATAAACTAGATCATAACCCTTGAGTAACTGACAACCTAACAGGAGCTACAGGCTTAACAGGTAAAAACTGCCTTTCTCTTCCTTTGGCTGGTTTTTGAGAGGCAGCTCAGTCTTTGTTGCAAGGACTGATCACACATTAACTTCTCCCACACTGCTCCCTCTGTTAAATGATTCACTTGTACACATGGACAGGCTCTCTGGAGCCTGTAGGACTGTGCCATGTATAAACTACCCAGTCTGCAACAGGGCTCAGCTCACAATCCTTTAGGCCTTGACCTCAGAAGTCTGATGGAGGGAAAACCTGGATTACATACAAGTACTGAAAGCAGCAGGATGATTTAAAGGACATTGGTCTTAGCTGGTACACCTCAAACAGCCAGACACACAGTTTGTTACCAGCAACATACAGAATTCTATTTCTTGGGTTAAACCACATTTAAGACATGCAAGTCTGCAGCACAAAACAGTTGGAGCTTCCCATTAATAACATTTAAAAAAAAGGTTAGGGTAAAAAACATAATTACTGCAACTTCTACAGACTCCATAGAGGGACAGGCAACACAGATTCAGAATATGAAAGCATCATTTATGGTCAAAACTCAAAGCTTCCCTCACGAAAAACTGTGGAGAGCATCACGATGTACAGCATCACTATGCACAAGCTCCTCCAAGGCTACGCTTCCTGGGGTGCTCCTCCAAGGACGTAACACACATCTATCATTAGGAGGGCAACAGAAACGGAGTATTATTTCTGGATTTATGCTGGTCACAGACCTTCATTATCTATTATTCCAGTAAGTACCAACACCAAGTGGTAGCTGTTGGGTCAGTCACTTAACAGTACAGAAAGCCATGAAACTATCATCCATATCAGCAGCAAGTCAGAAACACTAGCATTTCATACAGCAAGTATTTCAGCACTCTGCAATGCGGGTGTAAACCTCCTACACAGGGCCAGCACAAGTAAGTGTACTTGAGTAACTTCATCCAGTTGGTGTTAGTTTGGGACACAGGTAAGTAACTGCCTCTAGTGTTTCAGCTTAAAAAAGCAGTTGGACAGGTATTTGGGCTGCACATAGAATAAGTTTGTTTGCATTTTGGGGGTTTTGGTTTGTTTTGGTTTCTCAGAATGAGGAAGGAACTGTTGAAAAATAAACAAAAAAAAAAGTTGCTTAGGTACCTAATAAAAGTTAATTGAACTTGCACAACCGAATACTGTCCTGTGAAGGGTGACCAACTGGTTTTTTTTTCCAAAGCAATCTCCATAAGTTTAAATTTGCATAATTATTTCATTTATCAGCATCAAGTTCAGCAAAGCATGTTAACCACACTGCAGTTTTTAGATTTCCATCTAGAAATTCACCCATATACAGTGTGCAAACAAGGATCCTCATGTCCTGCTCAATCAGGACTCCGAACGCCCGGTTTGTTGATACAAGGTCTCTGGTAAATGAAACATCAGAATGCTGGAGTGGTCTACACAAGGGGAGTGGGAAAAAACCCCAACAAAACACAAAAATCACAAACCACAGATATGCACCCAGTGCTGAGTAATCCAAGAAAATAGGAAGACAAGTCATGAAGCTTCTCCTGCCAGGAAAATACACAGCCCTAACTGCTGAACGCTCTGGAAGAAAAACGTTGAGCTGAGCAGACTACCCAGGAAGAATCCACAAGAGATCTCCATGCCCCAGATCTCTCCTTTCCGTGTCTCTAATTTTAGAGAGTATTTTTTAGAGTGCTCTCTCCCTCCTTCACCAGGCATTGGGGGATGTTCCTGGAGGAGGAGACTCTCTCTACCTTGGTGTTTTTGTTCAGATCCACCACCAGGCTTGTTTTCTCTGAGCCAAGCTAAACACACCAGAGGCTTTTTCATAAGGCATTTGGTAGTATACTGCTCCCACATATCAACTGCAAACAATTAATGCTGCATTAGGAATTTCTCCAGAGGAAATTGTCTCAAAAGAAGTAGGGGTGAAGGGATCAGCACCTAGACTTCACTCACTTCAGTCCTCCGGGAAGTCCACCTTTGCCTAAGCCTTCAGGGTTGGAAAGCAGTGTTTGGTGATTAGACTTAAAATTGTTCAGGTGTTTTTGGGAGGAAAAACAAAAAACAAACAAACAAAAACCACAAAAAACCACCACCAACAACAAAAGAACAGCAGTCTGTCAAAACAGACGTAGGAATATTTTGGGTGTAAGAAGTCTCCTTGGGCTGGATTTCTTGTATCTACAAAGTTCCTAGTCCAAACAAGGTATGGCAGAAGTCAGGAGGGGGGAAGGCCAAGGTTCAATTGACCCACAGCTTCCAATTATTCCAGTTAGTTCTGCTCTTCTGATCTCCCACATCAAAGACTGACCACTGGCTAGGGCACTTGGTTTCTTACCCCACCGGTAAGGGTCTTTTAGGTATACAAACAATAATTCCATGTAGTACAAGGAGACACTGATTTCACGTACCACATAGTAATACCAACCAAGCCCAAGCCAAGCACATGCTATTAGCAGAGAATGTAGTATCCCAAATGCTATTAAGAATGCTTTTTATTACCAGTGTATTTGAGAGATTCCCAGAGGCTCCACACCTTGAGAATAAAGTGACATCCACATACCAACAAGCTGGAGTGTATGTTTTTGTTAAAACCAATAACAGAGGAACCACTGCAGCCATCAGTGTCTTCTGTTCAATGCTAATCTCAGCACACCAGTTTAGTCACCAATTTTTCCATCTCTGTCCTGTCACAATAAAGGTTGGTTCAGTTACTTTGCACAGAATGAACTGTGCACAAGATAGAGCACTTTTCTACTGTGCTTACTTCAACAGCCCTGTTCAGCATCAGCTTCCACATGCAGACACAAAATGGAATAAACCTCAGTATTCAGTTCTATTTATGTCAGGTACCTGTATGTTTGCTCAGAAGACCATACATAAGAAAAATACATTTTAAAAGCTATTTGACAAAGCAATCTCAAGTCTTATCATAGCCACAGATTTAGTGCAATAACATGTGGTAGCTTACTGTTAGGATAGCTTCATCAATTAGATGCCTATTTCTACCTTATTCTTTTTGTAAGAAAACACCAGTTCTAGTCTAGAACCATAAAATATCAGTTCTTTAAATAGCATCAAGGATATTTACTAGGACCCCTGTTAGGTTAAACATTCAACATATGTATGCAAATCATACATATTTTGATCAGTGAATAATCCCAAACCAACCACAGGAGAATTGCTTCTATTCAGAATCCATACAACATAATAAAGTCAAAGTCAGGCTGTGCTAAGTGAATTCAGAGCACCAGCAAGCATGAACATCAGCACCTCACCAAGCAAAAGTCCACATTAGCTTAGACTCACCCCATGGCCTGGACAGATTCATTCTGCATGTACCCAAAAGGTCAATGTCTTCAAAATATTCAGTATAGGAGGGGAAACCCAATACCAACTAAGAGAACATTCCTGTGGTCTCACCACCAGACCTTTCTCAAATTGAGGCTGCCAAGTTTCATATAGCTCATGTTACATGAGCCACAAGAGTTTGACAGCCCTGTCAGGCCATCCCACCTCTCTGCCAAGATGCACAGAGCCAGCTGAGGTCCAGGAAAGCTTACAGCTCCTCCAGCACAAGAGGAACCATCTCAGCAGCTTCTAACATTGAAAGAGATGCAACAGCAGCCATCAGAGCTGCTTACTCACTTAAACAGCAACTACAAGGACTGCGTCATCACCAGGACTGCGGGGACACCCCAAAACCAGAGTCCTCTGACTGCAGGCTGCCACGCGTTTTCACCACAACAGGTATCAACCCCGACAAGTTCACATGCTCCTTCAGAAAGCAATGGATGCCTGAGGGGGAGAAGTGTTAGTAAACATAAAATTACAGATTCCTTCTAGAAAAGGGTGCCTGAGTACGAATCCCCACCCTGAGATGACTTTTAGATTACTGACTGGAGGGGGGGAAAACAAGTGAGAGTCACAAGACCACTTTCTGCTTAATGCCCAACATATTCAGAAGGAAACAAGATGACAGCGCTGTCATGCTTATTTAGAAAGAATATATACAGAGAAATACCAGCCGCTAGCTCCTTCTCCCAACAGAAGGTGCTTGCAGACCCTCAGGTACTGGTTAAGTGCTTGAGTGGCAACTGCCTTTTCCTGCACCGAACAAAACTCAGCAGCTGTACTGGTGCACACACATATCACCACCTGCTTTCAGCAACTAAAGCCTCCTTGGGAAAGCAGGGAGCCAGCTGACAGCTGAAAGTCAGGAAGCCTCTGTTGTGACACACAGGAAGGTACGTTTGCTTTTCAAGCACCCAAATACATTGTCACAGCAACCTGGTCTAGGAAAGGGTGACCTGGAACAGGATAAGATATGCAAGGATTATACAATTGGGTTTGTTTCCATGGGTGAAAGCTCATTCCTAGGGAGCAATGTGTACTGTGATCACCTAGGTCCCAAGCTCCCTCAGGTCATAGTGACCATGCTCCTTCACTCCATCAGTTGAAGAAAGGACCAGTTTTGCGACCTAGTGAAAAGCAGCACATTAGTCAGCTGTGACTGACCCTTTTCAGTCTTGGAAATGTATCTCTGCTCCCACACAGAGAGAGATGTAGGGCAGAGCCCACAGCAGTTTCACTGTCCCCGTTTCATTAAACATTTAAGCAGATTCAGCTTAATGCACTTTTCCAGACCTTCTGGTTGGAGACACTGGCCCACTGTGCTACGGGTTAGCCCTGTCTGGCTGTGCAGGACACCTGACACTGGCCACAGCTTCCACTCTGGCTGTTCAAGTGTATTGGACACTATTCCTCACGTGCACTTCTCACCTTTTAGTGGCTAGTAGATAAAGACATTTTATTCACAAAACCCCTAGGCTTTTTGGAAAAGTATAGTTACCAGTCCTATTCTATAGTAACAGACACAGGTGAAGATGTAAGGGATGGAAATATCAGCACACAACTAAAACTAATTCCTCCCTCCTCTGCCGTTTCAGGGTTACAATGGGAGACATCAAAAATAGATATTACTCCTAAAAGGCTGTTAAATTTATTATATTATTTCTTAGGTTATCTAAGATCTCACCATTGCTCTACAATCCTTCAAAAGTTGCTTCTGGGATTCCTATAGAACCAATTACTACTCTTAGTAGTAACAGTTACGCAAGTCTCTGCGACATCCAGTCTTTTCCTCCTGCATATCTCTTTCAGGAAGGAATTGGTAAATTACAGCAGAGCTAAAAGCCGAGGAGAAGTATTACCTGGTTACTTGACCCAAACTCCTTCACCACCAAAGGGTGTAACAGTACCAAGGGGGAAGCAGCCAGCTATCACCTGAACTGTGGTGTTTAATACATTAGCTTTCCTCTATCACCTTCAAAAGTTTGATTGATCTTGCCTTCTATTTAGAAACCAAATACTATCAGCTCCTGGTTTAGTATCTTACATAAGCTAAAAATATCAACAGACAAAAAAGCAATGCCTTAGCATGCAAAGACCAAGTATCACCTCAAATACTGAGAATCAAAAAAAGCCACTAAGTGGAGGCCTTTTATCATCCCCAACACTCCATTTTAAGAGCTGCAACTTGATTGTTCCTCCCAAGCTTTCATAGAAAATGGCATATTATACTAGTTTTGCCAGCACATCAACCAGCCTTCCAGGAAATAACGTGTCAGCAACATATGGAAACTACTTGCAGAGGGGTTTTTTTTGGCATTTCTCTTGCAGCCTGGCATGTTTTTAGCATTAATTGTGGAAGCCACTAATACTTCTGTTTTAGTTGTTAAATATAAAACAGAGATCATTAAATTAAACCAGTAAATAGTTATGGTTTGATAGAAGTCATCAAATCTCCCTCACATATATTGCTGGCTTCTATGTATTTTTGGACTACATTTAGGCACACAGCATCAGAAACTAAAAGTAATCTTATTATCCTCTAAGTAGCAAATAATGTAAGAGCCACATAAGAGTATTCTTCTGCATTTATGGAATGAACAACTTCAAGTAATACATTTGGAAAATTATTTGGAATACAGTAGCACCCCACACCAGAGCACAAGGGAAAGACAGACACCACCACCAACTTCCCACAGTCAAAGGACGAGGCTTTTAAGAGGTGAATTGAGGCTGAGTTAGGTTAGTCATCAACAGCTCTCCTCAGTGGCATACATCAGAGCACAAGCCATCAGTGAGATTAAGAGGAGGAAAACAAACAAACACACACTCCAAAAACACCAAACACACGTAGAAGCCAGACTATACAGAGTTCTCTCACAAGGCTGCAACTTTCAAAGATGAGTTCCACCCAGCAGCAATAAAAGGCTCAGGCTGAAGAATTTTCCTTAGGCTCTCATCCAGCACTGCATCGAAAGCTCCATGCGTGCTAGCAACACGTCCTAAGAGCACATTTGACAAGGACTTCACAGATTTGACAGATGATACTTGCAGAGAGGTATATTCTGTAACATTTCAGACCTTTCAGACAGCGAGGGACAAGAGCTCTGTTCAACAACTGTTTTGCCTGGCCAGGTCTGGAGCAAGACGAGGATGGACTTGTCCAACTCCCCTTTCCCCATGAGTAACTGAGGGACTCATTAGACTTATCAAACACAAATTGCTATTTTCATAAAGCTGTGGGCTATCACAGCTCAAATACAGAGCCAGGCTACAAGCCTACTCTACAGCAGCTGAAGTGCTCAGGAGTTTTTGCACTGTGACAGGATCACAAGGAGTTGGATGTTCAGAGCTCGCAGGGCACGGGCACTGGGGTGGGGAAATTGTGCCTCTGCACTCCAGATTGCAAAGAGAATGGGCATGCAGGTGTTTCCCCTGCCACCATCCTTCCCCGTGCACCACTAAATACCACAAACAGCTACCCTAGAAGACGATTTTCTATTAAAAAGTCTGCAGAGCAGCTTAGACAAATTTCATCTTAGCCTACCTTCAGATAGCCTGAGGGAAGAACAGTTGTTTGGAAGAGTTGCATTGCAACACGTCAAACAATTATTCATTTTTGCCCTACAGTTCTCCCTCACCTTTAAGTGACATAAACCACAGTCTCTTACTCCTGTCTGCTATAGGCAAGGAAAGACAAAGATGGTTAGTCCAAAAGGCTGAACTGGAGACTTGACTTCACTCAACTAATTTAACCACATCACAAATTTACCCTAGAAGTGTGTAATTTGCTGTTACACCTCTTAACTGGAGCCTTCTCAATTAATTCAGCAGTAGAAGAAAAAAAGAAAACCTGGGTTACACTATGTAAAACAGTGTTAAGGTTACTCTCATCATCTGAAAGTATTTCTTTCCCCAGGGTATAAAAGAATCACAACAAATAAACAAATACATTTTAACAAAGTCAATTTAAATGTGAAATTATGACAGCTATATTAAACTCCCTTGTATGATATTCGTCATTCAAATTACTATATTTGAGTGGCATGTGCTCACTGCCCATGTTTTAAACACAGTTAAACCAGTGTTTTTGGGCACATGAACTTAGACCTGAGGCGTTAAACACTTCAGAATAATTTCTCTTTCTGAGCAAGAAACATAATTTTCTCTCCATTCATTTAATTTAAACAGTTTGATGACTGGGTTTACAAACTATGAGAAATGAAACCACTTGAACTCTCTTAAAAGGTCACAAAATTAAAGAAATTAAGAAACAATTCTAGTACTTCTGAATCTAAGGTATAAAATGCGTAACGTGCATCCTGTTGGTGATACATAAGCTCACTACCTGGGATTCAGTAGGACAGACTTTGAACTCTTCAGGGATCTGCTTGGTACGAATACCCTGGGATAAAGCCCTGGAGGGAAAAGAGGCCCAAGGAAGCTGGTTAATACTCAAGGATGACCTTCTCCAAGCTCAGGAGTGATGCATCCCAGCAAAGAGGAAGTCAAGCAAATACACCAGGATGCCCATATGGATGAACAGGGAGCTCCTGGACAAACACAAAAAGGAAGCCTACACAGAGGGTGGAAGGAGTGACAGCTAGGCTGAGAGGAATACAGAGAAATTATTGTCTGAGCAGCCAGGGATCAGGTTAGGAAGCCCCCATAGAATTAAAGGGTAGCCAGGGACACCAAAGGCAACAACAAAAGGTTCTATAGGTACATCAGTGACAAACTTCATAGAAAACCAGAAAGCTGAGCACCTGCAGAAAAGGAATAGCTGTGTCTAGGTTATAATCATATCTGTGCAAAAAAGCTTACACAGAAACCAGAAGGAACTAAAGCAGTAAATGTATATCCATTGATTAGACGGATACACAGTTTGAAAAAGCTCCCCCTCATCACCACAGACATCCTCCATTCAGTTTCACTGGGTAGAAAATGCTGCTGTTGCTCAGCTGCCACCCAGGACAGAGCTGGGTATGTTAAACATAGAGCTCTAACAACCATGAGCTACTAGCACCCACAAAATACAGACATGACCAGCTGAGGCTTGCATGCCCAGGCCACCCCTCCCCTGCTGTGCAGGGCCTGCCATTGCCTTGCTGTTACCTGACCTTCCGGGGTTGCTACTTGAAGTCATAGAATCATAGAATGGTTTGGGTTGGAAGGGACCTCAAAGACCATCCAGTTCCAACCCCCCTGCCATGGGCAGGGACACCTTTCCACTAGACCAGGTTGCTCAAAGCCTCATCCAGCCTGGCCTTGGACACTTCCAGGGATGGGGCATCCACAGCTTCTCTGGGCAACCTGTTCCAGTGCCTCACCACCCTCTCCAAGATGAACTTCTTCCTGCTATCCAACCTAAACCTCCCTGCTTTTAGTTCAAACCTGTTACCCCTTGTCCTGTCACTACAGACCCTTGTAAAAAGTCCCCCCCAGCTTCCTTGTAGCCCCTTCAGGCACTGGAAGGTGCTATAAGGTCTCCCTGGAGCCTTCTCTTCTCCAGGCTGAACAAACCCAACTCTCTCAGCCTTGAGAGCACCTTCTCTCTCAGCCTTAAAGCTGCTCTTGAAGGTACACACCCAGCTCAACACTGAGCTATGGGGGGTAATGTGTCTCCTTGATCACTCCCCACTTTGCTCATGCCAATCTCCCTTATGGAGAGTAACATGCTTTCACTCTTCTTAAATACAGATCAAACACCTCCATGCAAAAAAAGCAATCACCAACCACCCTCCCTCCTTCCCTCCCCTTCAGAACAACATAGATCCAGATTTATCCTCCATTTGACCCATCCATCCATATGTCATCAACCGATTATACTTGCATGCTTTCTTGGACAGGTTTCTCAAATTGTTTGCCCACCACTTTAACCGCTGGACATTTTCCCTTGAGTTGGGATGCTGATGTATGCCACCGGAGCATTCATGGCAGCACAGGGCAGAGACCACCATAAAGCTTTGGAGACCTGAGCAGACAATCTCAACACACCATTCTCTTTCATCAGCTTAACACGTGAGGGTTAGAAAAAAGCCTTTTTCTACAGAAGTAAGACTGTAAAATTTCATCTTAAAAGGAAGGTGTAGTAAAGCTCCTACTAAAAATTTTCTAGCTGAGGTATTTACTGCCTATTTTTTAGACGAAACACAGTTTATAATTTTATTATCCATCTGTAAAGCATGCAAAAGTAAACTTTGATCTTCCCATTTCCTCTGAACCACCAGCAGATTATATGAAGAGGCTGTCTTCCCTTCCTGTGATGGCAAGTAAAACAGCTATTTAAGTAGAAATTTATTTAATTTATAATGAAAGCCCTAAATACAGTAGGTCAACAAAAAAATTAGTCATCCAACTCTTGACACAGATGATAGAAAAGAGTAAGTAGTTCATACTAGTTTCAGAGGAGGATGCTTTTTGGCACTGTGCATATTTCATAACCATTTACTTAGGCACCACCCCTTTAGGCCACATAAATCACATCATAATATGTGATGTATTAATTCTCTGCTGGCCATTCACAGTATCATTCCTTTCTTTAGGACATGCAAACATGAGCTCAAGTAATTAACTGGAACACTGGCCTGGAGTACTTTACTTCCATGCTGAAAAACAAATACCATAAAACTTATTCAGAGTTAAGCAAAATACCAGTTTGTCTGGGAAGCTGTTACACTCTCAAATACTTATTTCATAGGCTTGAAGTTAAAAACTCTTAATGAAAATAATTATAAATCTCTTAAATGTGGAGGTTTCACATATACACGTGTCGAAAAATTCACATACCCGTTTAACCTGAACGTGAGATTTGTATAACAAAGCGAGTTGTCTCCCTCTGCCCAGCACGCCTTGGTACACCGCTCCATTCCCTCAACTACAGAGAGCATCCAGTCACCCATGCGGCATGGCTGTGACCTGGCCACTGACAGAACATACGTGGGATACTTGGCAGAAAACCTGGGTTTGCATCATCTGGCACAAGAGGCGGGAAGCGCTCCCCCGAGGGGGATGCTTTTAGCAGAGTTCTGGGTAAGCTTAAAGTCAGAATAAAACTGGATTAGAGATGCAGTCCCAGGATTGAAGCTCCCACTTCTCTTCCAGACACAGGTAACACACACCTCTGGATTAAGGTACAGAGCACTAGACAGCTGAAGAACGCCAGTGCAGACGCTCTGGGCCTTCTTCTTTAATTCTTGCCATTTCAAGTCCTAAGTACCAAGACTCCCAAATTACTTTTGAGCTTTAGGCTCAAACCTTCACTTAACCCTGGGGTCCAATCCAAACAAAGAGAGCCCAGCATAAAGTTCTCTGAATTTAACAAGTTACCCAGTTCCCAACAAGTTTCAAATTCCTACACGCAGATCAGTATCTTTTAGGATTATTTTTACCAGCGTCTACACCAGATTGTTTATACTGGACTTTGACCCACAGATGAGTGTTCCTATTTAAAACTACAAAGTTCTGATACCGTCCGTAAAAATTCCCTTCCTCTGTGCTAAACAGGAAAATCGGATCAATAGTCCTCCATCAGGATACTCTTGTTCAGGATTAGCCTTTTAGTCCTGGAAGCTACCAGATCACTGCACTATTGAGTAATTTTTATTTCTTTTGGCTACCCAGGGAACTGTGTGAGTCTCAGGGTTAAGCACATGCTGTTCTACTTAAATGGCAATATGCCAAATCCGTTTAAATATTTAAACATTAACCTCAAAGTCACTGGTTTGTGGAAAGGCAGCCATTAGTCCAGAAAGATTAAATTTGTTCTCCCGGCAGCATCGCTGAGTACAAAAGGCCATTTTGCCACATTATGAAAGTGATTTCTGGAAGAGCTGAAAAGCACGGAAAAGTTAGCGGAGTATAGATAATCGCTTCAGTGACAGACTTCTCTTTGCAAGTATGTCACATAACGTGCGTGTGTCCATATTCCCCTTCTGGCATTACAGATTTACCTTCTGTGTTTAAAGAAAGCTACTGTTCTGCATTAGAAATGTCCAAGAGTTTTGAGGATTATACAGGCAAGTTTTCCTCTGGTTATTCTACGTCAAAACCCAGCTACCACCAAGTAGTAACCAGTATTCACATCAACAGCTAGAAGTCAAAATAAAGCAAACTTACACTATTTCTCTGAGACAATGAAAAAAATAATAGTGGAAGGACTTTAAAAAAAAAAAAAAAGCCACACTAAAACCCACAACACTGAGCTCATATTTATGTTTACAAAAAAAATACTAGACACTAAAAACTGAATGAACAAGCACAGAGTTGCTACACTTATGCTTCTTAAAAGGTCTTAATTACCCAGTCATTACTTTGAGGGGAAAAAAAGTTGAGTTTGCCATTTGAGATTTCTCTGAAATTGTGCTTCTCAAAACCAGAAAACAAGCCACACAAACTGAAAGGCCGTTAACACTTCAGGGATTCAAGGATCCATATCTTTGTGCACCATTACAATTGTTCATTCAACTAAATAAGAAATGGGATGAACACAAATGTTGCATTTTTAAGTGACATTTTTGTGGGAGAATAAGGACAAGAACAGCCAGAGAGGTGCAGGGTCAGAACCAACACTCTACTTTTGCAATTGTTTGTAAGCCACCGTCTGCTACCTGGAGACCATCATTAGCCCTGGAGATTGAGAAACCTGCTTCTCTACAGTCTCTGGCTACACCGACAGTTGACAACCATAAAAGCAGTTTTATATGAAGCCACTGACTGGCAAAACAAAACAGCCATCAAGAACGCAATGCAAATGATTATTTTTTCCCTAGAAAAAAAAAAAAACTTTTCTCCCCACTTTTTCTTTTTAAGAACAAAGTTGTAGGCTGCCCCTCTACAGGAAGCTGGCATTTACTGTATTTATAAATAAACAAGCAGTTTGTAACAGTAGCTTTACTCTGACACCAGTCACATATAAACAAGCTCTAAATATAACTTATGTGGATACTATGGAATGACCTCCACAGAACCAGACTTCTATCAATGATATGCATCTCATTACAGACTAGAGAACAGAAAGACTGATCCCAAAGTCTCCCACCTAACTTCCACATGGTCTTAAGTAAAGCTAAAAAAATGGGAATACCTGAAAGCCTGCAATGGAATGACCTTGTAGAAGACAAAGCTTCCCCACATATTATGCACTGAAAATAGACCATTAAGTGGGGGATAAAAACCCACCACACAGGCTTTTTATATTTAGACAATGGCTTACCTACAGGGTACCCCACATGACAGTAAAGGCTGGAGGCATGCCCACATGCCAGGCTGTGCCACTCAAGTGTCACACATCCTGCTGGGGGGCTGCTCTAACTGCTGCAGGTCTTGACCTTCACACTTCTCAGCTCTGGGTACGTCAGTCATTCCTCTCAAGGCTCCGCAGTGCTTATACAGCTAAAAAGTGCATTTTTACAAATGTCTGTGACTACACATCACTGTACAGCAAGACCTGCACACCGGCACAACAGTGCAGTGACCCGTGGGATGCCAACAGCTCAGCTCACAGGAGACACTGCTATAAAGATAGCTGGGCACAGCGGGAAAGAATTATGATCCTCATTGCCACCAGGCCAGGGCAGGTGGAAAAAGCCATATGCTGAAAAAACTCCAGAGATCACAACTAATATGGCAGGCATGACTGCCTCATGCATGCATCACCCAACCAACAAGCTACAGGGCAAGCAGGAGAACTCCTCATCCAATACTACAACAAAAAACACAACCCAGACTCTATAGTTCTCTTACTAAAGTAATGGCTAAAGCTGCAATAGCTCCTGCAGTAGAGGTAGCTTTTAGCAAGACTTCAGAGGGTCTAATGGTACAGCCTCCTCATCTAGGAAACTGAAGACAGCTGCTATTCAATTATCACCTTGCAATTAAACTATTAAGTGAACCACCAGCTCAAGCTGGCTGAAATTTGGAACAAGATTTACTAACATCCTAAGCGTTGATATGCCACACTATTAGAGCAGAGAAGCACAAACAGACAGTAATTATGGCCAATGCAACCATTACGAAACCTATGAGAAACCTGTGACGCAAGACTTGCTGTATGGTATCTGACTTTCGAGCCCACTTACTGAGCAGCAGGACACGGTTATGTCAAAATCCATGGCACACAAACCCAATTAAGTCAGGGCAAGGAAAGAAAGATTATGAGTCCTAACCACATACAGAAACTGCTCAGGTATCTTGATCTTTGCATTTGTGTAATAAGGTAGATGCAAACTTTAACCACAGGTAATATACATAATGAAGTGGATGACCAATAATCTCCTGAGAAAACTGTCAAGCTCTCAAAGTTTGTACTACTTGGTATTAGAACACTAAGGCTCCACAAAGGATGTAGAAACCTTAGTTCCTTGAGCCGTCCCCTGCACAACTCCAAGTGAGTATCAGAAGCAGCTACTCATTAGGTGACTTGGAGCAGAGCAAGAACATTTATCCTGCAACCATAGACTCAAGCACACTGAAATAAGTGAGGTTCCTAACTGCTTGGCAAGTCTCTGCTATCCTTCTAGGCAGATACTGTGAGTAGTGCAAATGCCTAAAGGCATCCAGCTGCCCAAGGACACCAACCCATGCTGACTGCAGAACGAGCCATTAGCTCCTGGCATCAAGGCCCTGGCTGATTACACTATTGGAGCAGGAGACAACACCCACACAGTTCAGTTTCATAATACACAGCTATCACAACTCCTGAACAGGTCCTATGAACCAATACAAGCACAAAAAAGCATGGGAAACACAGCTGCACTACAGGGGAGATCTGCAGCTTTGAGACACAAGTAGGGACCTAACCAGAGCAAAATATCTGAGGAATTCCTCACATGTAGGCAAAGCTTGCAAGGGAAAAACTCCAGCAACCCACCTGTAGATAAAAACTTGACAAAAATCTGGTTAACTGCAGCTGAAGAAGCATCAACTAAAATGACCCTCACTGCCTCCAACAATATGGTGAGTATTCTATTACCTGAGGGAAGAGTACTTCTCAAAAAGACAATGCTGGCAACAAATTCATTAAGCTGAGCCACATGTTTTGCAGTAACACATGAAAAGGATGAGATTTCCCAAACAACAGTCCATGCCCCACGCTGCTTGAAAGAGAAAAGAATAAAGTGCTCTTCAGTCTGGCTCGTATCACCGAGCGACGAGTAAGCCGAATATACAAAACAGCATCCTCTTGAGTGGACATCTGCAATAGCATTTAGCTCCTGCAAACTCACACCTGACGTACAGCTGAGATGACCTGGACACCATACGGGCTGCCCAGAGAGTATACCTGAAAGAGGGAGTTGTGCAGAGCACCAGCATCAAGAAGCATCAGGTCTCTGCAGCCATCTAGCTATCTACAATGCAATAAAACTGGGCTTGTTCAGCCTGGAGAAGAGGAGGCTCCGAGGAGACCTCATTGCAGCTTTCCAGTATCTGAAGGGGGCCTACAAGGGTACTGGGAGAGGACTTTTTACAAGAGCCTGTAGTGATAGGACAAGGGGTAATGGGTATAAATTGAAATCAGGGAGGTTTAGATTAGATGTCAGGAAGAAATTCTTCACAGAGAGGGTGGTGAGGCACTGGAACAGGTTGCCCAGAGAAGCTGTGGATGCCCCATCCCTGGATGTCTTCAAGGCCAGGCTGGATGTGGCTTGGAGCAACCTGGTCTAGTGGAAGGTGTCCCTGCCCATGGCAGGGGGGTTGGAACTAGATGATCTTTAAGGTCCCTTCCAACCCTAACCATTCTATGATTCTATGAAAACTATCGAGTCAGCACTGAGGGTGTCTTGCAGAGGCAAAACTGGCAGACAAGCCATGCCACTAGGTAGCACTTCAACAGTGGAATACTGCAATCAGTAGGCTTCCTAGATTAGACAACAGTCAAGCATGGGGTAATGGTTTTACGATCCTTCATTACTGATGGGAGGAAAGCAATAACCATAGAATCTGAGTGGTTAGGGTTGGAAGGGACCTGAAAGGCCATCTGGTTCCAAACCCCCTGCCACGGGCAGGGACACCTTCCACCAGATGAGGTTGCTCAAAGCCTCATCCAGCCTGGCCTTGGACACTTCCAGGGACGGGGCATCCACAGCTTCTCTGGGCAACCTGTCCCAGTGCCTCACCAACCTCTCCGGGAAGAACTTCTTCCTGATATCCAATCTAAATCTCCCCGCTTTCAATTTAAACTCGTTCACAGATGAAATGAGAGTGCTGCAAGAGAGGGAGCCTGCTCACAGTGCCAAAAACCGCCAGGCTGGTACATCCAGAAGGGGCCTGCCCCAAACAGCCATAAAGCAGTACCAAAGGTGAGGTTTACGCCATCACGCAAACACCGTTCAGATGGAGTCAGTGAAGATGCCCTCAGTGGACAACTCTTCACATGCTTAGACAGTCAGCATCAACAAAGAATACACAGGACCATCAGGAGCTTCAGCTGCGAGTCAGAAACGATCACGTACATCCAGGACTGAATGACTGCTGCCCACAAAATGGAAAGGAGCTGTTGAATACAAGCACTCCTTTTCCTCTTTTTCTTTTCCCCAAAGCAATAACCAGGAAGGGGGAGGAGAAGCAAAAAAACAGCCCTACAGTGATGGTTTGAACACCAGCATGTTTGCAAAACCAATAGCTGCCAAAGCCTCCTAGAGGGAATCATCTAGTCCATGTTCAAAGACGGACGAAGCACCACCTGGCTCCAGCTGCAGTACCTACACAAATAAAACCAACCAGCCAAAGAACCCGTACCAAAGCACAGCGAGCCCCACACCCAGAGCGGCATTAAAGAAACAGGGGAGGCTCTCTCAAGCACGGCCAGCGCTGCTGCCCAACCTCTGCACAAACTTCCACAGCTCGGATCTCTGCGCTGAAAAACAGTACGAGAGGATCATTTCCGTGCCAATTTCTCAGACCAGCTGACCAAGCCCACCACTTCCATCCAACGCAGTGGGTAACGCACACTCCCAGCAACAAAGATGGAAGCTCACCAGCAGAAGTTTGTTTGCACATTCGACAAAGTAGAAACCCTAACACTGCATACGCCTTGCTGCAAGAATTATTGGTTCCAACAACCTGTCCTTCCACCCTAGTGCGTTTTGGTTTTATGGGCTCTGGTGTGTTTAACTGCCAGCTCCTCCTCCAACACAGGTCGGCTTTCAGACAGATCTCAGCCAACAAACCCAGATAGAACAGTTCATTTTTGATAGCATTTAATTAATTCAGTTTCTGAAAATTAAAATTATTTAACTGATAGGACTCACTAGAAGCTGTGTTTTCAGAGAAGTGTGACTTTTCGGTTTGCCGACCCCAAAAAGCCCTATTCAAGCGTGAACAGAACCTGTGTTCTGTTCAGCAGAATAGAAAGCCTGTGATGCTTTCTGTTCAGCAGAACTCAGCAGAAGGTTTAACAAGCATTTAAATAAAGCCTGATGAAGATGTGAGGAAAGTTCATGCTTTGTGACAGGTAAAAGTCCATCAAAAGAGTTCAATCTCCAAGTGACACGATACTCCAGAGAGCACTGCCTGTGGCAGAGACGAGTGTTGAAAGGCTTTCAAACCAAATTTCAAGTTTTTCTTCCATTTTTCTCAAAAGAACATCATCCAAGAGCAGGACAGCCTCCTGATATTGTTAAATAATCAATTCACCATTTTAATTACAAATCAATGTAAAATATTAATATAAACAATCCCAGCATTGGGATGCATACTGTATATTGGTTTTGTTTATGGATCTACATCTCTCAAAAGGAACACCTACCCCAGTTACTTCCAAATGTTCATGGTCAATGAGTTTGCCATAAACTATCTTTTTAATCGAGTAACTTAAAGGCCAAGCCAGACACAAGAAAGCTACCAGTACGGAATACTGCAGCTGCAGAGAAGTGTCACTAAATAACAGAGAAATCAAGACAGCAAAATTAATAAAATAAGCAGAAGAAAAAAGAAAAAAACCCAACAAACCCAAAGTGTAAAGCATGTCCAATTTTGACAACCTCCACCCAAAGAGTCCTTTATACTTTCCTAAAACTGGACACACAGTTTAAAAGTAACCACCAGTTGTGCACGTACCTTTTGCTCCGCAGACTGGAAGCCATACTGACCACCACCTAGGCAGGTCAGCAGAACTCCAGAAATTTTATCTAAAGCTTGCACAGACAGGCTTCCAAGTTTACATGCTGTATACATGCCACTTTTCTGCAGGAAAATTATTTGCCAAGCTATTTGTTCTCCTGTCCACAAAGTTGTCTTCCAATTTCTCACCATTTACCCACATAGCACTAAAAAAAAAAAAAGCATATGAGTGTTGCTCACGGCAGGAGCCAGCATCCAAAGAACTGCACAGCACCTACATGTTAAACTGCTTGCAGATCAGAGCTGCAGTAAGGAGTGAGGGCCCTGCACAGTGCCAGGATGAATCCTCTGACCAGTGTAATTTGAGAGGCAAGGGGCACCAACAGCTTACTTCAGACCAATTTCCTTGAAAGTCTCTTTGCATTTCAGTTGAAGAAGTGCAGTACCAAACCCCAAAACTGGGTACAGTTGCCAAGTGAATTCTGTCACATCCCCTGCCTTTCATCCTGTAAATAGTTCATCAGCCATCAATGAGCTCCTGTCCAATTTTTAATAAGATAGTTAAGACTGCAGGAAGGAAAATAATTGTGAAATCTCTAAATATTTGAGGATCACAGAGCATGATGGCAACTTAGCATTTAGATTTCAGTAAACTGGAATAGCACAAATAAATTTTATGATAAAGTTCACCAAAATGACAGACCTAGGACAACCACCTAAAGAGGAGTATCAGAGACTGGAGAGTTGATACAAGAGGGTGATGCACAGATTGCATCATAGCCTTCAGTTCCTCCTGATGGAAAAACTGAACAGAACACTAACTGAAGCAGTTTCAGGTAAGTAACTTATAAGTGCCAGAATCATTAAGAATTAATGCAATTCACCTAGAGGAAAGAAAATTCAACGAAATAAAACTTGAATTAATATAGGTGCTAGGAATGGGACAAAAAGGGAAATCAAACTGTTCAGTGGAAAGTTAAGTCCCAACATAACTTTCTGGTACTGCAAAAAGCCCACTTGTGTAGAAAACCAAGACTCATAGTTAGTATTATTTTGTCATTTAGAGGACAAAGAAAATCATCAAGTAACACTTTTATTTCTCACACACACAAGCAATAGAAGTATACCTATGTATAGCCAGCGTACTTTGTGAAATAACCTTCATGACAATTAAGTAACAGCAGAAAACAATGCTTTCCATAGCCATAGAAAACATCACACGTTAATTAGGAAAAGGAAAAAAACTCCACAGTGTAAGTACTCCCTCAGAAAGAACCAGGCTGTTATCATTCTCGCTTTCATGTTTGCTTAAAAGAAACTTTATAACAACCAGTTACACTTCACAACCACTGAAGAAGCACTAACTCATTTCCCTTTCCACAAGTAATCAAGTAAAGCAGAATAAAGAGCATTACCCTTGTCCAGCTTCAACTCCAAAATACTGCGGTTGGAGCATTCCACAACCTCTCCAGGTAATCCTATGAATTCATGGGCAAAAGGCACTTTATACACTTATACATGTATAAAAACTTATGTATACTTCTGTGTATACAAAATCAGTCCCACACTATCAGATGGTTAATCTGCATTCCACAGCTCCTATTACAAGTCTAAGTAATTATTCTGCTAGATTGCCGAGATCATTAGCTACTTGACATGTTAGATTTCAGCTCCATGCTAAGTCCTCAAATTTTAAAAAAAAAAAAAAGCCTCCCACTAGTTGACATTTTTCGTAACAATCCACCTATGTGCAAGAATCTTGGCTATTCCTAACAACTAAATCCACTTCTTCCACACATCACTGCAGACAAAAGTGGGAAACCACAAAATGCGCGAGTTAGAAACAGGGCCCCAAATGCATTTAGAGTGTCATTACTCTGTCAAGGCCTTTACGTGGCATTTTTGCAGACTTGGTCTTACAGCTGAAATCAATACCACAGAAGTGACTAAGTACAACACACAAGAACCTGGAACGGTTATGCGTCCAACGGCAAGGCCTGCTATTTACTGAAAATAGCTAAAAAGGATACCATGAAACCCACTTTTAAGGTGCCAGCTACTAAAAGCTTAACATTTGTTCAAATACTTTCGATTTATGTAATCTTTACACACAGGATCGTGTTTACCCTGGATGGAAAACAATGCTAGGAAGAGCTTTAGCATCAGAGTTACCAGATGATCATCACTACCTTCACAGCCTGAGCTCAGCCAGAAATCAGAACTCCCCAGCAGCCTAAGAGTGACTATACGACTTTTAAATACAGCCTTGTTGCCACATGTACAATTAAGCCCCATAAAAACAGAGCTCAAAAAGCAACCTATTGCTCACCCACGATGATTAGCCTTAGGAGAGGCAAGCGAGCCCCCGTGGCTGGTATGGAGTCAGGCGAGCCAGCCGCTCCAACGCATCGCTGCGGTTCCGCAGGAGCACGGGGCATGTCACGAGGAATGAACAATTACTAATACCTGTCGTATTAAGTAACCAGGAGAGTGAACTCCAGCGTACTCGTCACCAGCATCCACTCTAGAAATCTCAGTGATACAAATCAAGCAGGTTAAAGCTTTTTTGCTCCCAGAATAACAAGTTTTACTATATGAAAACGAGGAGGGGAAGCTCGGTTTGATCACGAACTACAAAAACAGAGGGCGGAGGAGGCACGGGCTGTTGTGAGGAAGGTGTTTTTTGGTTTATTTTCAATATCTGCACGCTGACCTTGGCACAACGGTATCAAGTTTAAGCTCGATGCCCTGTTCCAGCGCAGGCTCCGCTCTCCTCGCCAACCTCGCGCGGTATGAATAGCAGCGCGCGGAGGAGCGAGCACTGAAGACCGCCCTTCGCAATCGCACGGCTGTTGGTGCCCTCGCTGCAGGAGCGAAGCTCCACCAGGCTTCAGACA
>NW_010248187.1:0-23554 GCF_000690775.1 Eurypyga helias | reverse complement strand
AAAGCTTTGCTGAAGTCAAGGTAGGTCACACCCACTGCTTTCCCCTCATCTGTCCATCTGGTGATGCCAGCATAAAACTCTGTCAGATTGGCCAGGCATGACTTCCCCTCATTGAATCCATGCTGACTACTCGGGATAAGCTTCCTTTCCTCACCATGCTGTGAGATGGCACCACGAAAAAAATAATAAATACACTCTATTGATAATCGACAAGTTGCTAATTGTTGTGATTAAGTTCATTTAACTTAACCATCAGCATTATAGTATAAATACCAATTGATTTGAAAACATTTCCAGTCACATTTTTCCCAAGTTTTCCTAATTTATTTTGCTTTCAGACCATTGTTTCACTGCTGAAGGAATTTGCAAGGAAGCAGGATCAGACAGGGAAATTCTTTTATGTGTCTTACATGTAATTTTGTGTAAACTGTGGTGAAAATAATAAAAGCTAAGAAACAAAGAGTGGGATTCAGGTTTCCCAGGGAAGCTGTGGGTGCCCCATCCCTGGAAGTGTTCAAGGCCAGGCTGGATGAGGCTTGGAGCAACCTGGTCTAGTGGAAGGTGTCCCTGCCCATGGCAGGGGGTTGGAACGAGATGGGCTTTAAGGCCCCTTCCACTGTAAAACATTCTGTGATTCTATAATTAAATGGAATAAATTTTGGGAAAATAGTTTTAATAATGGAAGTAATATGCTGCTTTTCAGCCTGAAATTGCTTTAGTGTTTCACTCATACAGTTACTCTTTCAGTCTTCATAAAGTAAGGACATATCATTTCTTACATTTTACAGAGGAAGAATTGAAGAACTACATGGAAAAAATACTGGGAAGCATCAATATCACCCTGGAGTGCTGACTTGAACCTATGACTCCCAAGACAAAGTAAATGGTAGAAATAAAAATCACAGCTAATTTCCTTTCAGCTTGCCTTCTGCTTGTTGAGTAATTTGAAAGATTGCAGTCTGTTCCCAACAGACAGGAGTCCCCTCTTCTCTTAGTAATATTCCTTTGTCTTTTTCTCAGGGCAGATGAGATTTGGCAGCTGTACCACAAATTTCCTTACGAAGCTGGTCCACCAGGCCAGAAGTAATAAAAACCCTTGCCATATCATTAGAGTGGAATAATAGAGCATGTGAGTTGATAGAAGCATCATCTGAACACTTTCTACGAACATTAAACTCGCTTCTCAAATAGAAAAGAAATTCAATGGGGTAAAATAGCCCCTATTGACTAACATTTTCATTACACAGCACCATACAGCTCAGAAGAGAATGGTCCGTTACTGCTTTTTTTCTAAGGGGTGTTTATTATCCCCAGGCATGCTGCAGTGTGAGAGTACTGCAGGTGATTAACGATTTTACCTGCTGCAAAAGAGCAATTGGAGAAACGTCTGTTTCATTTATTATGTGAGAAACACTACTAAAGTGTAACTATCCAAGTACTTGTAGAGGAGGACACTTTGTAATCAATAATGAATACACTCACCCACCTTAAACGCCGTATTATCTGGATTTTAGAAGTAACACCTTTTATGAACTGACAGACTTTCCCTTGCTGGTGACTGAGTTACTGAATAGCTTCATCTTTCAGAGGGAGATGTTTTGAAAACATCTTGTCACAGAAGGGATTATGCTATCTATGCTGAAAACAGACCACCCTGTCTGGGGATGAGTACGCCACACGCATTACCAATTTTGGTCTTTCTAGTCCTGCAATAACTCCAACATTAGAGTCACAAAGGTTTTAAATTGGTTCTGCTCAGATGACGTGTTTCACTTCTACGTAATTCAGTGTATTAGTGAGGCCAAACTTTCCTGCAGGTGTCAGGGAGGCCTGACATCCTCTTTCATACCTGCCAAGGTTTTTATTCCTGCAAAGTGAACCACCAGTGCCCAGCCGTTTCCATGCTGATAGCAGTTTAATGCATGGCAAAGACAGAATTCTCATTTGCAACGAAGGAGAGAAAGAATATCTACAAATCCCAGAGCTCAGACATTATGGCACTCATCTAGCCCATTAAAAGTCCAGTTTCAAGCTATTAATTTAAAGCAGTAATTAAAATTTGAGCCTCCCATATGATGGGTTCTAAGTATTTTAAGTGCCTGGCTGTTCTCAGATAGGTGGTTTTCTGTCTCACCTTTGTAGTGAATATTGGCCATTTTATGTATGTCTGTCTTTATGTCTCTTTTTGACCAGATCTTTCATTCTGCATCTGTCCAAAGTCTGGGATCAGGACAGATTCGGTTTAGGGGAATCAGCATTTTTCAAACAGAAAACCTCTAAACCTTTTACAGAATGTTCCCAGCTGAGTCTAGTTGTGAACATTCATTACCCTGAGGGCTTCCACCCTACTGAATTTCAAAGGTCTTTTGCAAGCAGTTGAGGTGTTGAAAACGTTCAGATAAAGGTCACAGGAACCCTCTCTAATAAGAAGTGGCAGGCAGCATAGGAATTGCTACTCGTTCTTCCTGCAGAAATTATCTTGGATAGCACTGTAATAATGATGGCATTAGAGAATATGAATGTCTCTAATTCCCACATGGGCTGTTGTCCTGTAACCTACAGATCTGTCTGGGATAATTTCCTCTTTCACTGGTATTCATATCCCAGGCCCTAGCAGCTAACCATGCAGCTCCAGGAATGTCAGAGATGACATTCTGAAGAGCAGCAGCTCCAGTGACTACACAGCCACCCCGCTCCAGCTGCAGTCTCACCACGTATCATACACCAGTACAGTAAAACTTGAGTAACTCCTAAAGCATAACCAGATTAATTGTCAATACCATGCATAATGGCAGCTTTTAAGTCATCACACCAGTAACAGGAAAAGCGATATTGTGTAGCCACGTGTCAATACTCCTGCAACAAACAGTGCTATCACTAAGTGTGAGCCATCATTCCTATTTAAGCCTGATTCCAGGGATTTACATTTGAGTCGGGCCATTTCTGTTCAACCAGGAGACAACAGTTCTAAACCTGACTTTACCCACACCAGTTTTAATCTGTGCAATTCCTCTGACCCCTGTGGAGCAGTTTCTACCACAGCCTGATGTGAATGATACCAGAATTAGACAAAAACCCTCTGAATGGACAGGCCTGCTTCTCTCATGTTATTACTGTCACTAGTGCTGTCACGGTGTCTTCAGGTCCTGCTGGCACACTGCCTGAGTGTCCCCTTACAGCAATTTGGCTACAGAAGATACAGCAAAAGCCTATTGCTTTGGCATCCCATTTCTTTTTCCCCTACTTTGTTCTTCTTTAACTGAACCATTTCTGTTTCCTTTCCCTGAAATTAGTTTTTCAGTATTAAAAAATCTGCAGAATGGATCTTCAAACACTCCCTCAGCATTTCTCGGATCACAGATTGCTCAGAGACATGTTCTCTTAAGCAGCAGGTGCTCATGTAAACCAAACCTCTTTCACCGACCTTTCAGTCTATCCCTGTTATAACCCCTATCTAATTCCTTTCATCCGGTTTTCCATCTTAGAAACAATGGATGCAACAAAGTTACTACCAAATAAAGGGTAGTTTGTCACTGATTTCTCAAGTAATTGCTCATAAAGTGCCCACTGGGTCTCTCTCCCTTTTTAAGTTCTTGGGTATCTACTTATTCCCCCCAAGGCCTGACCTTCTAGCTAACACTGGGTGTTAGCACTGAGTGTTAACACTGGGTGAAAGCATGCTGGAGTTGACCTGGATTTTCATCTCTCTGGGTCCTCACGTGTTTCAGCAAAGGCCAAGTCATCCTTAGCAAATAATGACACACCCAAAACATTCAGAGAGTGCTTTTTCTACAGGTTTCTAAAATATTGTAACACAATGTTTTTGCTTTGCATTTTTGCTTGGCGAGAGAAACTATTTGTACAGCTTTTCCTTTCATCTCAACCAAAGAAAATCATGTGCCTAGTACCTGTCATATGTACATGGCCATACTGGCAGGGAACTCGCATAAAACACATTTGCTTGTTTTATCTAAATAATCCCATTACCTGCCAGCAAACAGTGTAAACAGTGTGATGCACAGAAAGAGATATCAAATTGGATTTAGGTCACTAAGCTAGGGAGGAAAATGCTAGCTTATTCAGAGTCTGGGAAGTACTCTAGCAAGTATGTTTGACTCTTCCTTTGTTCACATCAAAATCACTTTGCAGTGGTAGTTGCATTTCTCTGCAAACCAATCTAGGGATGGGATATTCACAGAAAAAAACAAAGACAGTCAGCAGAGAATAAATACCTAACTTTAACCCAACTTAAGCATAATGACATGAATGCTCCAGTTTCTATCTTGGTAGTTTACTTTTCAGCAAACACTTTAAAATGTGGCATTTTATGGGGCAGGAAGAGGAAAGTTACAAGTGTAACATTTCTCTAAACCAGTAAAATATCCTCAGCTGATCAAATGTGTAAGGAAAGCACCAAGTAGTTTCCTAGTCTTGTCCGAATCTGACACACATCTGGCCTCTCAACCCACATCCTCACAGCTTGTGTTAAAGCCAAATGTGCTTTTTTTTTTTTCTCCCGCCCAGTCTTAGGAGGAAATAATTGCTCATTTCAAAGCACAGTGGGCAAAGAGGTATCGGGAATCTGTAGGCAATTTGGAGTGAAAAGGGGTTTCAAAAGAAAAGAAGAGTGAACCAAGAGGATGAGAAAAGCATAAAAACCAAAGGGAACAGAATGGGGAGGGGAGAACAAACAGAAGTCTACGATAACTGTATAAAAAATGAGGAGGGCCATGAAGACTGGGAGGAAGCTAGTCGAGTGAACACTAACCTGGAGATCTTGTGCCACTTCCTGAACTACTTACCACCTAGTCTTTTCTTGCACAGCGTGTATGTCGAGCTGGGTTTTGGCCCAGACTCGCACTTGGAGGCAACAGACTTGAGACAAGTCTACACTGATTCAGGAGACACACAAATACCCATCAGACAAATCGCAATGACAGGGCTATATTCCTATTGACGGATGTAATATGTGGCAGTGAAAGAATCCCCCCGGCCAAACAGCTTTCAGTGAAGCTCTGCTAAAACATCTTTGTGCTTCTGAGGAGTTCAACTTAAAAAAAGAAGGAAGTGATATGTAAGCTGCAGGCAGCATCTGACATACTGTACTGTAAACCCAGAACTCAGTAACAAAGATGGTTACGTAGCCCATAATGTCCACAAACTTGTTAGTATATTTAAATTCTGAACATGATTATTAAGTTAAATAACAATATAATGACTCTGTCACAGATCAGAGACAAAAATTACACTCCCCAAACAACAAACAATCTAAAGGGGGAGCTGAGACAGTGATGAGAGCAACACGTACTCAGCATATTACTCTGTTACTGGTTCCAAACCTGAAACACTTTTATCTATCCCATCAGACTGTTATGAATAAAACAAACATGAAAACGTATTCATTCTCCTGCTGTAGTCTTAATTCAGTCCAAGCATGAGCTGAATATGAAAACATGAAGATCAGTTTTCACCTTGTGCTCGAAGAGTGAATTATGTTGCTCCCTGAAAGATTTTGTTGTGAAAGGCCCTATCCCTGCAGGAAAACTGTGAAATAAAGGGTCAACGCATAGGTGAATGGACAACACAAATGCTATTGAGAGAACAAAGTATGAACAAAATGGGCTAATATATTATTCTGTAAGCAGTGTCTTAGGGTTCTGTGTAGCATTTCAAATGGAAGCATCAAGTCTCAAAAATTTAAAACTATACTTCCATGTAGTCCTAGTTATCATTCCCCAGTTCTTCCCACCTTCAAAGTTACATCCCTGGAGGTACAATAAAATATACCCAGGACATAATTATTTGATACGCCTTTCCAAGGAACCACACCTAAAGTCACTTCAGAGAGGTGTGCACCACTCAACGTACGGGGAATGTTGCTGTCAGCCTTAGCAAGGGGCGTTAAAGCTTCAGCGTGTAACAAAGCAGCGTGCTGACCCAACGGTGCTTCTCGCTGAAAACATATTATACCCGTGGTCTCTGCATATTCCCAAGTGACCTGGCATGCTGTAGGTTTTATCATCAAGTGGTTTAAAACTTTATTCCATTGGCCAGGAATGTAAAACTCCCCGAGATAGCTGTAACTCCTCTCCTTCAGTCTCGCTTAAGTGTAATGAGTTTCATTAAATGGCAGTGAAAAACAAAAGGGCATTCTGCCAGCTCTTAGGCAGAGGGAACTTTTAAGGCTCCAGGACCTGCCAGAGTTGGAGAACTAGTCCTGCCATAGTCGTGAAGGGAGGATGGACAAAAAAAGATGAACGGGGAACAACTGGCTGACATTAAGGACACCCATGATAGGTAGGTGACATTGAGGAGCAAGGGAAGTGGACCCCTACTTTCCCCCATGCCCCAGAGCCAGAGTTATCAAGCTTTTGATCATATACTACAAATTACAATCTGCTGCCGCTTCACCACACCATTTGAGAAACACTTTCACGTCAGTTCTCAAAGAATGGAGAGGAGGAAGACATTAATGGGGTTAGAGATGTCAGGAGGAAATCCCTAGGCACTGTGGCAAGGCCAGGACTGCCTTTTATCAGTTTATCTGGTTAACCTAATATATCTGGTTATTCCTGCAAAAGTAATCCAATTTATCTGGTTATTCCTGCAAAAGTAATCCAATTTATCTGGTTATTCCTGCAAAACCAAAAAGTAAAATCATTCCAATGGGTAAAAGATATTCTATAATACAGTAAGATTCCTGAAAAGTTCCACAGTAGTCACTTTTTTAAACCACTTTCCAGAGTAGTACCTAGTTACACAGCAACTTTTGAGATAAATCTAGTCTTTTTCAATAGAGATGTAAATCGTGACTTCCGATTAAAGGAGACAGTAAATGCTACAGGGGAAGGTAGTACCGGAGTTTTTGTTATGTTTCAGGAGTTTATTTTCTGAGCTCTTGTCCGATTGACCTTGAGAGTAGATTAATTACACAGTCTTCCAACCAAAACAAATCAGTGATTCCATCTTTCATTTTATTTCAAAATGTATGAAAACTTTTTAATAGATTTTATATTAAAAACAAGTGCCTTTTTGTCTGCTTTTTTCATCCTTCATACCAAATTGTTTTCAAGTAATCCCTATGCACTCAAAGAGCCATTTTGCATTTAAAAAAGAACAGAGTAAAAATTTTAGAACAGGTGCAGGCAGAAGGGTTTTTTCACCTCCCCTCTTTTCTCTGCTAATTCATTAAAAGCACGTACTATCCGCTTCGTAATATGTCTATACAACACAGAATTGCATAGAGATGCTCAGGCTAAAGCTAAGTAAGTCTGGCTGGACACTGGAGGTACTGCCTCCCTGCCAGCCTAGCGCTGTGCCCCAGTTCATCAGCTCTGGCCAAAGAGCTGGTAAAGCAGCACAGGTGGAGGAATGCTAAAATGCCTCTGCAGCTTCCCAGTACTCAAACTGGTGTATCTTTTGCAGACCAAGCTAGAGTATACCCACTGTACTGCACTGGGCCTGTTAAACAACATCGGTTTTAATGCAGAATTGAAGCAAATACTAGTAATTGCTTCCTCCTTATTTCATTGCTGTGGCCACGACAATTCTAAAAAGGAGAGAAAAGCTTGCAAACAACTCATACGCCCACCCCCTCTGAAAGTCTGCTCCTAAAATATACATATATAGAAGAGAAACGTGGAAATGAAAATATGAAAATAATACCTGGAAAATATGAATATTCTGTCTTTATGTCTTTGGGGAAAAAAAGGACAGGGTGGATCCAATCATAGTCCCATTGTACTAACCACTGAAAAATATATTTCTAGCATTTTTAATGCAGCTCTTCAAAACATACTGTTTTTTTTCTCTTGAAAAATATTTTTGGGGGTCCTAAGGACTGTGTAAGAATTTTGACTTTAAGAGAAAAACGTTCAACTCTTACAAACACCCTCAAATGCAGTTAAATCTAGCAAAAATTTCAAACTATTATACTTTTTGAAAGGCAGCAGAATAATGAATCCACAGTGGTTGTACCCTTAAGAATCTGATGTCAATTTATTGTAAAATCTAAAAATGCAAAGGAACTTAAGGAAACTGCAGGCTTGCTCTTTTCAGAAAGAGAAAATTTCTGAAAATTCTCAGGACCCTCTGCATTACAGCTACTTGGTAAGGACTTGGTAAAGACTGAAAACACTTGGTAAATTTCATTTTACTTCACATCTTTTTACTGACAACTGTAACAAAATGTATCCTTGTAATAAATCACAAATTCTGTAGGGTCTCATTTATCAGCTTTCTAAGAGCTAAGGCCAAATCCAGCTCGAGTTATTTCCATCTTTTACTCACAAGTGGCTGATATCCACCTTGTAGAGCCTTTCCCTTACCATTACAAGTTATTCTGAACAGCCTTACACCTGCTTTTCAACTAAACCATGCATTATCTTACCTAGAGGTTAGCATGTGACTTTTCCAGCCCATGAACACCAAATCTTCAGAAATTCATATACAACAGTATGGATCGCTTTTTGCTTTTGAACTGGACGCCTACATGTAAATATTCTTTGGTGCCTGAAACCTGGATCAGATTATGAGAATTACACCAAAAAAACCCAAATATACTCCTACTTGTTTTGTTGACAGAGTTATATGTTAGCCAGAATCTTCTCTGCAAGGATTAACCTCTGCCCATCTCATCAGAATGGAAATTAGTGAGTATTTCTGGCAGGCAAAGTACACGTGAGACATGAGGCTTCTCAAGCATTTGTAATGATACCATACATGATCTTGAACAAGCACTGAAGGCAGGCCAGCAGGGTCTGGTCATAGGGGATGCAACGCCAACATCCAGACTGACAGACACTGGTTTTATGGGGAGAGTCTGCAGCTGATGGCTGCTGTGATATACTCCAAGTGATGTGCTATGAAAGCATACATCCCTCTTCCTCTCAGTCCCCTCTAAGGGACAAGGAACAATAAAACCAGCCACGTCAGCTGTGTACAATTCATGATAATACAGAAACGCTAGGATACAGGCTAAGTAAAATCCAGGCACCTGCAAAAGCACATGAAAAATCCTCCTCCATACTTGTATACCTTTATTTATTTAGTACTTTAGTTAGATGGACCACATTAAAATTCAGTGGCAGGCTACAGAGTGCTGAAGTGTGAATTTGTGTGCTAATTAACAACAGAAATTCTGCAATCAGAAATATCAAAGACACATTGGACTAATCTCTGAAGGGAAGTTCTGATTCTACTTGATATTTGCTAAAAAATATGAACCAGCTACCAATTATAAGGTATCCCTGACTGACAGATAAAATCAGTTTGGTTCTCAGTAATTTAAGCATGTTAACACTCAAACCATATCTTCAGGAGCAACTTATATAACATAAAATTTCATTGCATTAACTAAAAAAGACAGAAAGTATTTCAAAATTGTCCAACCTGACTCTGTGTTGAAAAGAAAGGAGAAATTAAGGCAGACCTTCCATACATGTGTGTCCTCCACCAGCTAGACCACCACATTTGTGCACAGCGTGAGAGGCAAAGATAATCTGTTTTCTTTTTGAGAGACAAGATGTAAGACTCTCAGAAATTAAGGCAGACCTTCCATACATCTGTGTCCTCCACCAGCTAGACCACATTTGTGCACAGGGTGAGAGGCAAAGATAATCTGTTTCCTTTTTGAGTGACAAGATGTAAGACTCTCGTCCCAAGAGGCAGCTGGCCTGTGTCCTGTTTTGACAGCTCATGTGGATTATAGGTACTGTATTTTTCACCTGTTCTGGGGTGTGTTTTATCCAAAATGAATGTTTCTTTTGTCCTTTTATCCTTCTCCTTTCTACTCTTTATTAGTACTTTAAAATATTAAAATATTATGTTCACCACTTCAATTAGCCTGTTTTGTCTAACATTTTGCTCTTGAAATTTCTGTATCATTTAAACCTTTCAGATGGTTTGAATTCAGTGGCAGCATCCACTGGGCAACAGTAATAGCACAAGCAGTCCCCAAAAAGTGCTTGTTAGGCAGTCATTCAACTGTTTCCTTTATACTCCATGAAAAACTCTCACGATACGCAGTGTGCAATGACAACAGGAACTGGCTTTTATGTTTAAATTCCCAATGACGGACACATGGAGAGGCCCTTACAAAGCATCCCATGCAATCCTCAATCCCTTCGAGAGCCTTTCGTGGTGCAGCCCCGTGTTTACGCAAGTACCACCATCCCAGGTACTCAGCACAGAGGGCTCTGAGCCAGCAACCGCAGCACAGCAGTCGGGAAACGCTGCGGGAGGTACCTTCCTGCTCTCCTCCACTGCTCTGGATTGTTTCGGCTTAGTCCTAGTTCTCCCCTGAAGAACATCTTTGTGCTCCGGTGCTACCCAGCGCGGTGGGTACACCACCTCTAACGGGGAACTCCCCAGGGGCCAAAATCAAAGGCTTGAAAACGAGGAGATGAAAACTGTATTCTTCTGCAATTATAGGCCTTGGTGGCTGGTGGCCCTCTGTAAGAGAGGAAGCCTCACAGGTTCACTCCTGTGTTACAGAGGTTTGACAGGCCTGGACACGCTAAGGGTGCAGGAACAACGGCCCCAAATTCCAAAGACAATGCATTGGTTTGCTCTGCGGTGAGGTATGGCATGTCTTCCAGCACCTGAAGGGGCTACAAGGAAGCTGGGGGGGACTTTTTACAAGGGTCTGGAGTGACAGGACAAGGGGTAACGGGTTTAAATTGAAAGTGGGGAGGTTTAGATTAGATATCAGGAAGAAATTCTTCTCGGAGAGGGTGGAGAGGCACTGGGACAGGTTGCCCAGAGAAGCTGTGGATGTCCCATCCCTGGAAGTGTCCAAGGCCAGGCTGGATGAGGCTTTGAGCAACCTGGTCTGGTGGAAGGTGTCCCTGCCCATGGCAGGGGGGTTGGAACTGGATGGTCTGTAAGGTCCCTTCCAACCCAAACCGTTCTGTGATTCTATGTCACTTCTCAGTAAGATCTGAAGTCTGTGGCTAATGTTACACTTAGGCTTAGAATACTCTGCTAGCTCAAGGCCTAACAGACACATGTTGTGCCACAAAGCCACAATTATATCATATAAAAGAAAACAAAATATAAGCATGACATCACTACCTTAATCAGTAAAATCCAGCATCATTTATACATGTGGAAATCGTGAATTAAATTTGTTGATGACTTAGTTTTCCCTCCTGTTCATATTAGTTCTTCATCTGGCAGTGTAAAGTCATCAGTAATATCCCTGGCATTTGGCATTTTGTTTTATTTCCTCTTCTCTGAGCATTACACCTTCAGGTACTCCAATAATATATGAAAGAGGGGTCTGTTCCTTTTGCTTCACTGTGGATGTTCTTCATTTGCCATTTGAACTCTGTAAATGAATGTTGTCAGCTTTACTTAACTCTAAAAGCTATGCTTCCAATAAACAGCTTTTGATTTGTAATGTATAATTTTGGTCGGTTTTAGCTACGCAGTTATTTATTCTATACTGATGGAAGGATAGCATACAATAAAGTATACAATGTAACAACAGTTGTTACTAAAGAAATTACTTTACAGCAATAAAATTGGAAAATCAAGCTCCCTGAATTAGAATAAAAATACAGAAAAGAGAAGAAAAGATACTAAGAAGACTGAATTAAAAGAAAAAAAGAAGCTGTCCCAAAAATGTAAATTGTTTGACCCTGGTAATTTTCACAATTATTTCAGTATTACAGAATTTCTGAATGACATATTTTCAGACTTTCTGTCAAAAAAAGAATTTAATTTTCAAAAGCTGGGCAATACTATCAAACTCCAGTTTAACCGTGCTTCTAGTTTCTGGTTTTTTAGCACACTGTAAATTTAAATAAAGGGTTGAAACCCAAATTTTCTTTAAAAAACATAGAAATTAATTTATTGACCATACATAATCATGAGAGTTATTCTAAGCATGTAATGTTCTATCAAGGGTGAGTGAAGTGATTAGGAATAGTTTTCAGATGCACAGGATCTTGATACTGGTATTTTGAGAATGTTCCTCAGCTACAGCCTTTGTCTTTTTTTCTCCTTTCAGCTATTTGGACTTAATTTCCAACACCTTAAAATCTCCATCTGTTTTTTCAATATACTAAAAAACATACCAATCTACTAGAAGATTTTAGCCGAGTCTGATAATGCACTGATAACTCACACACTTACTATCAGTTTCAGGAAAGACAATTGTGACTGCTCACATTACGAACAACTAGGTACACAGGTAAGCTTTTCAGATTCAAGCTCAGTGATGATTTCTTTTTTTAAATGTAGTTTTTCAATTTTGAAGTGTCAAGGAATCTATCATAGAATCAACCAAAAATTCACTGCACTGAGCAGCACCATGCTATCCCTCCAATCTCAACTATTTTCCTTAATAATTTGCTCTCATGATTGTGTAACTTTGTACAACTCCATTCCCATACAGAATGGCCTGATTCCGCTATTCCTCCGACCAATGGCACAGTATAGCTCCTGTCACTATGGTGGTTGTTATCACCACTGAGTAGCTCCAGTGAGCACCAGGTCAATCTGAGTTCAGCGATATTTACATCCCTTACCATGTCTGAGAATTAAATTGTAGGAACACAGCAAATTTTCAAAACATTGCATGAGCACTAGCCACAGTCTTGCACTCCAGGAAAATATTACCATCCTTCCACTGCCAGTGCGAAAACACAGCCCCAGAAAGACTAAAGAGGTCCCTTGGCCAGCCAGGAAGTTGATCACACCAGACTAATCTTCAGAACTCCAACTTTACACTGGTGTCTTCCTATAGAAGCTTTTAGTTTTATACTCTGGATTTTTTGAGACCTTTCCACCTGCTCAGTAGTAACTATTCAGAGAACAGCAATTTGGAGTTTAATTTTTATTTTCTCAGCTTTCGTAGTTGGCCATTTTCTCTACTTCCAGTTTCCTCGCTTCCATCAGCTCTACTGAGTTTCTAGTCAAAAGCCTTGAATTTTGGGTTCAAGGTAATTCAGAATTAGACTTTGATTCGCGTGAGTTTTCTTGGTTTGTCGAACACCCATTGGACATTTGTGAACCTGGTGTATATTGTATGCCACTCGATGGTGGTCTCTTAAATTGATTTGCCGTGATGAATTTTAAATGGTGTACTGAGTTGTTTAATCTTTCTGACTGATATTTGTGCAGATATTCTACTTCAGAAATTTAATTTAGTGTTCCATGGACCATAGTTAAAAGCTGATGTTCCCTCCATGGAGTGAGATATGGACCTCCAGGAGTGTGATCTAAAACATCTAGTAAGATGCACTAAGTAGGCATTATGTTTCTCTCCATAGATTTTTGCTAATCCTTTTTCATCTATCCTAAATCGCACACAGCTGAGTAAGCTCTTACGCTCATTTCTTACGTATCCTTAACCAATTGCACGAGAAGAGCATCTCCAGTTTCACCGTAGCTAAACTTCTGCTCATTGAACAAACCCTATTTTTCTTTACAGCCCATCAAATGTTTCATTAGCTCTGATTTACAGAGTTCTCAATTCTTTGTTTCTCCTAAATTTATTCCCGTTTTGAAATTTTGTCACAAATATTTTTGTCTCAGCACCTTCATGGTAAATATGCCCCTGCTATGTTCTGGTACCCAGATTATTGTATAAAAGACTGTGCCATTTCTGGGTATGCATTTTGCAGAAGCACCCCTCCACGCACCCTTCTGTGAACAGACACAAACAGGAGTACTCAGTGCACCTATTTGCAGTAAGAGGTGAGTTAACAGAACACTAGCAATCATCACCATTCAGCTCCACTACAGCTGAAGCATGAAGAGGTTCATCTCTATTTTGCCTGTCAGTATATCCCTTCTATCATAACAGCATCTGCCTTACTCCTTTTACAAAGCGTACGCTCTGCAGTTCACACTTTTCATTACCCTCTGAATGCTCTACTTTGCTCTTTATCTGTCTCATTACTGCAGCGCCTACCACAAGAGGCTGATGACATCTGAAAGTGCAACGAAACCTGGCACAGAGAGGTGTATTTGGCAGTAATTCACTGCCGCAGGTGACTGTCGTCATGTACCCGACTGGAAACCGGCACGATGCCCAGGGCATGGCAGCGGTGACTGTTCCGTGCGGTACCGCATGTGCTAAGTGCTGCTGAAAGAAGAGAACATAACCGAAGGAAAGCCAGCGACAGGACCTGGTGCTGCTGTGTTCATTCTCACCTCCAACACTTACTCTGAAAAGGCACGTTATAAAACTGTCATCTCCGACGTCCTAAACGCAGTGCTTTGCGTGCTTCCCATTCACTGTGTCGCCGTGAGGGCTGAGTGACACACGGACGAGCAGCTCCCAACGCTGCTCAGCACCCACGTACAGGGACACACACCCTGGTCAGCTGCCAGCGTCCCCAGCACGAGATCAGCAGGGCCCGGAGCTTTCTGTACCAGGCACAGGCTGTGTTCAGGTGTTTTCCACACCCACCAGTGAATGACTTAGAGATGCAGTATAGTTCACATATTCTTACAGCCTTTCAGGGCTTGGAGTAAGACAGGTGAAACGACACCCAGACCAATTCATACCCCTTCCTACAGAAAAGCAGGGTGATGCTGAGACACTAGGTGTCAAAAGGAAAGGTACAGCAGGCAGCCATAACAGATTGCTGGAGTTAAATACAGAAGAAAAGGTAATATGCTGTGGGAAAAGGATATTCACGAGGGCAAAAGGTGAATCCTAAATGAAACGTTAGATTGAACGTTAGATCCCCCCTCAGAGATGGGGAGGTGAAAGAAAGCAGGAGTATCTGGCGAAAAAAGGACTATGAGCAGTAGGAAACCCTGTTCTGGAATCTCTGTTTTAAACAACATGACATGTCAAAAACTAAGTCATTACACATGCGAGAGAGATGGGTAAATAGTTCTTAAACAATTTCAATTTTTGCATTCTTTTTGAGTTTTGCAACTAATAGAAAAGATACCACTGCTATTTTTCTGTTATTTTATTTTTTAAATCATGTTTGGCAAGCGAGCAGTTCATGTTCTATTACTCGCACTTCAGTTCTTCACAAAGGTATGTATAAATCAAGCAGAAGAGCTCGTTAACCTTGAATAGGGTACTGTGCATGTGCTATTGCTCTGACAGACTTTTAACACTCTGCTACTTTGGAAAAGGCCACAATTCTCCCCGGCACATGCTATAATCAGAACTACTCTCCTCTTGGGTATCTGCTCCTACGGAAGGAGCTAAGTGAAAGCTTAGCTGTGAAAAGTATCTCATTCACCCCTGATGCATGCTGAACCCTGGCCAGGAACCACAGTAAAGTACCCCTGTTACGTCTTGTTTTTTGGACAGGTAAGAGAATTCCTGGTGTGTGACACTGGCCATTCACCAATAGCTGGTTTATGCTCGATTCTTCCCAATGGATTTCATCCCTTTTCTAAAGGAGTGTACTGCTGACACTCGGGTAGGTTAAAACAGATTTCTAGACTTTCTGACCCTACCTCATGGACTTTCAGTAAGCCCCCTTCCTCAGAATCTTTTGCTGTATCCATATTTCTAGACATTATTTTCCTTCGTGGTGTAACACCCCAATGGCACAAAACTCTAGTAGCACAGTACTAACTCCAGACTCCACAGCTGTACAGCTACAGAGGTGGGTTCTAAGTCAGGGCCAGAGAGCAGTGCACAACCTTGAGTACTTCCTCAGATACTCAGGTGTTGAGGGCTTTCCAGCCACCCCTGAATGTCCATAGATTCTGGATCACAGCATCCAGGTACCTTCACAGACACTGCCGTAAAGAAAGAGGTTGAGCCCTCCTCCTCTGCACTATGTGCAAGTCAGAGGCCACCCAAGGAGGGAACTGTGCACACTGCCAACATGCACATGCAGGTGCTATCCGAAACCCCATCAGAGGAAACCGCACCTGCCCATCCCCCCACGCTACAGTTCTAAGCTATTCAATGAATAAACAGAGATAAGTTCATATTTTCAACTGAGCACTACACTTTCCGAAATATTATACTAATAATAGGTGATGATGAAATGTCGCATTAAAAACAAATTCTGTTTGATATGACAAATTCATTGTCCCCTTGAGAGAAAATGTAGTACCGTGTCCATAAATCCGCAGCTGGAGCTGAGTGAAAATGAGCAACTTAGGTCAGGGAACTGCACAGAGGTGGAGGTGGTATAGATCATCTTATGATTTAGAGGGACTGGTTGCAAACTGCTTATCTCTGATGGGGAGAATTATTTACAGCAAGTGCAGAGAATAATCTAGTGCTATGTGATGCGCTGCGGTTACATAAAAGAGAGAGATTACCCTTTGATCCAACTACCTGTGCACTTATAGCCCTCATTACAGACGTTGATCAACCAAGCCTCCTGCATTGCTGTCAGATGAGAAGAGATGAGAGTGATATTCTCTCTCCTGCTCAGCAACTTAATCAATGGGAGTTGTGGAATTATTTGAACGATGGGACATGGGGCTGTACAAAAAATGGAGCCTGTAGTGATCACTGTTCCTTGGCCACTTTGCCTTGGAGAATGAATGCAGCGAGTTCTGGGAGACAAAAACCACAATGACTGTAGAGCAAACAATTTTTAATCCTGGAACAAGCCACTTCTCACATAACTACCAACACACAGATGTACTTTTCACTTACTGCATTATGCTTATTCTGTTCACAAGTCATTATTATTAGTCAAATGCTTTTCTTAAACAGAACATGTCCCTATCACAAGTATAGCCAAAAAGTCACGTACAGCAATCTGTGTAACAAGATCTCCATCAACTCACTCCTCACTCTTGAGAAACCTACATTTACATAACTGAGATAGAATCGTAGAATCACAGGATGGTTTGGGTTGGAAGGGACCTTAAAGATCATCTAGTTCCAACCCCCCTGTCATGGGCAGGGACACCTTCCACTAGAGCAGGTTGCTCCAAGCCTCATCCAGCCTGGCCTTGAAGACATCCAGGGCTGGGGCATCCACAGCTTCTCTGGGCAACCTGTCCCAGTGCCTCCCCACCCTCTCCAGGAAGAACTTCTTCCTGATATCTAATCTAAACCTCCCTGATTTCAATTTAAACCCGTTACCCCCTTGTCCTGTCACTACAGGCCCTTGTAAAAAGTCCCCCCCCAGCTTCCTTGTAGCCCCTTCAGGCACTGGAAGGTCCTATAAGGTCTCCCCGGAGCCTTCTCTTCTCCAGGCTGAACAAGCCCAACTCTCTCAGCCTGTCCCCATGGCAGAGGGGCTCCAGCCCTTGGATCATCTTTGTGGCCTCCTCTGGACTCGCTCCAGCCGGTTGATATCCTTCTGATGTTGAGGGCTCCACAGCTGGACACAGCACTCCACGTGGGGTCTCACCAGAGCCGAGTACAGATCTAAACGTTACGCTTGAGGACACCTCATGAGAAGAAAGATGAAAAAAACACATCTAAATCTGACAATGTGAAACTACAGAACAAGCACATTCCATCTGAGGAGCAGGTTGTATTCACTGATCATTTGGAAGATCCTGTTGTGCTGGAATCTGCTTCACTTGCAGTTTAGCCAATGCCATTCCAGTATTTTGGGTTTGTATCCTCTCATGCACAGACCTCGAACCTCCTTCTAAACAAACAGAAGGAGGCATCAAGCGAGGTGGAGTTTTTCAGTGTAATTTTCCTCCATGGTAACATCCAGTTTCTTGGGAGGTCTCACGTCTATTACACTGTTAGCCTGAACAGACTAACCTCCCCAGTCGGTTCGTATTACGGTTGATACTCGGAGATTTATGTGCTTTTAGTCAAAATGATAAAACCTTCCTGAACCTTGCTTTTAATGTATTAATAAGATTTTTATCATGGCAGGCCAACAAATCCACAGAACTAAACTGGAAATACTTGGGTAGGAACAGCTCGCTTTTGGGACACTCTCTGGATTTCCTAATTTGTATGGATTCAGATACTGCTCAAATACAAAAAAAAAAGAGGAACCTGCTGAGTTCTCAGTATGAAGATGGAGTGCTACTGATTTTTTTTTTAAAAGGAACTACAGCTGCAGAGAAAATTGCCATCGATAAAATGATATATGATCATTTATGCAGCAGAAATAACTAATAGAGCTGAGCCTGCACAAAAGTGCAATGTTCATCTTACACAAAGCATTTTTCAATGAGACTATATGCAAATCAGGTTTTGTGCTGGTGAAGATTCTGATTAAACTTATAATTTAGGTTTTTAATTGAGCTTTTTATTGGATTTTTCACAATAATTCTGCCTCATTTATATGAATAATTAACTGCTGTAAAATAAGTTGCCAAAATAAATTCATAAATTCTATCGGGTTTGTTTTTTGGTTTTGAGTTTTTTTTCTTAATTCTGGCAAATTTCTGCAGCATACAAACTCTGAGCATCCTATGCCTGGCTTTTACTGTGTTTCATACAGATGATCCTAACAAATCTGTACACAAGGATATAATTTAAACAATGTTCATCTGTAAATGGTGCAAACTAATTACGACTTTTTAAGAAGACACAGAGGTACATAAATCAGAACAACACAATCAGTCCTAAAGAAGACCGCTGTCCTGTAGAGTAGCTAGCTTTGATACCAAGGTATACATGTTATATACAATGGACTGTTATTTTAACCTTAGTTATTCTGGCAATAAGAACAGACAAAATAAGGACACATTAGTGTCAGTACTCCTGCATTTAGCACTGGTGTCTCATTGGCTTACAGATGAATACTGTCAGCTGAGTTCAGTGAGGCTGTAACTTTATAGCGCTAAACATCAGAGTGACGCAGTACTTGAAACTCCAACAATGTAAAGGAAAAGAAAGTAAAACACGTTGAACAAGAACATTCAGTCATAAAATATAGGAGAGAAGCTCAATGATCTTAGTCATGAATTAAATTAAACCACTTGATTTTAAGCAGCTCAAGTTAAAACCCAAGATTCTGCAGACAGATGAAAATAAGACTAAACACAATTATAACGCTAACATGCCAGACCGAAAGGGGAAAAACAACCTCCTCTTTTGTTTGCACATAGTACAGTACAATATGGTAATGTCTCCTGTTCAACGAACATGTCGTTTGAATTTAGTAATAAATAGGCTTAATAAAAGATTAATAGCTGATACAGGTCATGCAAAATCTGACTGCTACGTATTTTTGATGATTATCAAAACAGTCAGAGGATGCTAGAGATGGCCCACGTTTGTAAGCAACCCATTAGCCTTTACAGCGATCTGAAACACCTTGTCAGCCACGTGTTATCCACAGGGAGACGATCCAGTGGACTGGCTTGAGAAAGAAGGAATGCAAAACAGGCACTGCTGAAACCACCATGCTAGCTACCGCACCATGCCTGCAGTGCTGTACCGCCTCCAAAGACGCAGAGATACCACAGGCGTGCAGCAGCACCCAGCAATGACCCTAGCCGACGTTCATTCAACACTTCAGCTACTACAAGGGGCCTGTTCAAAGTCAGGTTATGGCTGAACGGAAGTGGCATCCATCTGACCATGGCTGTGCCACGCTAATAACAAAGGGGGGCATTGATTTCAGCGTCCCATGGATGAACCGAGATTGCAAAGTAAGTGCCACTGTATGCTAGGCCTTGGGAAGAAAAAAGAGAGCACTGCAGTACAGAGTCAAACCTCAGACTTCTTTCTCTTAAGAAAAGAGCTCCAAGTTAGCTTCCTACCTAGAAATACTGAATTCATTTACAGTAGTATAATTCCAGAAAAAAAACTCTGGCTTCAATGAAATCATTCCACTTTTATGATGGCGTAATTTAGGCCAAATTCTGAATCACTAACTTTTAAACTCCAGCTTTAGGGAATTTAACATTTCTTTACATCCAGCAAAATCCTGGTTTACTCCCTACTGTACACAACACTTTCCCACATCTGGATGGTAAGAAATCTATTAATTTGGTTACTTGGAATTCCTAAAACTGTATATCCTTTCTATAGTAAAACAGATCTTCAGTTGCTTGTTCATAACATACCAGCATGCAGGGGAGAGTTAATGGGTTTCGCACTGTACCTCCTTGAAGAGGTAAAATATCCTTGTTTTCCAACAAATTCAGTGGTTCATATGAGGAAGCATACACTTAATGACTCAGCTCTGTTGTCTACCAACTCTGCAAAACCCAACCACTATTTGGAGGCATCCCCTTGGTACACAATGGAAAGTTTGACTGTCCTGAGCCGAGGAGGCAGGCTTGGAGTTAGTTGTCCAAACCAGCCACTTCTGGTCAGAACCAATTCCCATTGGGGCTTTTTTTCCTTAACAGAGAGAAAGCTACTCCTACTTGTTACTGCTCTTGCTACTAAGAAGCAGCCTGGGAAGATTTCCAGCAAATCCAACTGCTGTAAGCACTCTCTTGAAGCTCTACCAGTGTTGCCAGGAGAGGCAGGAACAGAGCAAAGCGAACTGCAGGGCCAAAAGGAGAGGGAAAAAGTATCCCAAACCAAAAGGAAGTTTTTGTTTCCCATTAACGGTTTTAAGCCTCCTGGGTGATTTTGTGGAATCGCTGCAGCAAGTTGTGAATGATGTATGAAATGAGAAATCCCTGCCCAGCCAGCTGAAGAAGGAATTTACAGACAGTGCTTTGCAATCACTTACATGCTCTGCTGTTTGATGTAGTATTTAGCCAAGTTAGAGCCACAGAAGCCTGGCAACCACTGAGAGAGCAGCTTTTTTAAAAAATGAGAGAGGAGTCTTTTCATCACTGAAAGCGTGGAAGCAAAGTCTGTGGGGGGAGCACACAAATTTTCATCTGCATTTCTACAAAACAAAATGGATAAGCAAGCAATGCATGTTTAGGACTAGAAGAACATTTTTATCATTTGAGTTACACTACTAATAAATGTAGAAGCATTTATATTTCATTTTTATAATCTGATTATATTGCACTTATTTTGTCTATGTAAACAAATGCATTCTTTGAGATATAACAAATGGAGACACAGCAATTTAAGAATATGAAAGAATTTGGTATTTACAAAGGAGGGTATGTATCTCCCTTAATTGCTTAGTCTTTTATCACAAAAATGCTGTTCAGTAAGCACACAACTGACCTCCTTTTGACTTAGAGACTTTGAATTTAAAACATTTTTCAAGCCTACTTCAAGGTTTTCTCACTGAACTGCTTCATAAGTTCTAAGGACCAGAAACCCTTTATGTAAACCTTAACAATTTCAAGCAAATGTGTTCTTTTAATTTTTAACTTTGATTCAAAAAGTAAGAAAAGTGGGTTTCTTGAAAAACATCATAATTCAACAAAAACACAAATAAAAGATGTATGAAAGAGATATTATTACTATGCAACATCATTAATACTTAACCAGAACACAAGTTTCTCTAGGTTTGTCTGAATTCATTCTAAGTGGAAAATGCTTGCAAGTAAACACCCATTTTTGACTTGGGAGCCTTTTGTTCCTCAAACCAAGGATGCCATCGTCAATCGTCTCTGCGAAATACAAAGGGCAGACGGAATGACTTTTCCCTATTTAAATTGCAGTTTGCCATTGGTTCAAATGTGGCAAGATTTTTTTTTTTTATGTCAAGAACTATTCAAAAACCTTGGCTTAAAACACTTAGTTTAACCTACTATTTAATGACACCAGAAATGCTGTAGTTGACTTTGGGGCAAGGATGACATTAGAAGGAATTTGTGCATGAATGAAGGCATATTTATACACATATTAATAGCTAGCATCTGTATAGTATTTGTCTGTAACAAGGACTAGTAATTAGACCCCAGCAACTATCTTGCATCCTCTCATATCGAAGAGTTGTGGAAAAGAACAGATGTTCTGTTGTTCAGGTTCTTCTCTACCTAACAGGGATTAAGCAGAAAAAATACTCCTAAAACTATAAAAAGCCCCAGTACTGTATTCCCAGAAACAGTATCATTATCTAAGCTCATCAGACTGTAAACAAACTCCCACAGACGCATTTTAGCAACCACCAAGGTCACCCTAAGACCTAGGCGTGTGCTCAGACCCACCAGCAGCCCCCCTGACTACTTTGACTGCTTGCAGGGTGAAGTGTTGCTTTCATTGGTAGCTTTGCTCCCAGCTCCACTGTGGCCATGATTTCAACTGGCACGTACACAATCAAACCCATGAATTAATAACTGAAGGCTCATGGTCTAGTTTCTAAAATATACAGTAAATATTGGGAGTGAAACTGCACAAAATGACTGGCCCTCAGTTTATTCCCTTTATGGCAGAGAAAATAATTTCCATCCAAAAACTCTGTGTTAGGAATAATTTTTAATTAATAATAAATATTCTTTGTGTATATTTTCCCTAAATACAGAATAGAGAATTTTTTCAGTTTGTTTGTTTGTCAGAAACTGGGAAATTGGAAATGAGCATTTTTCCCATGAGATGTGAGCTCTACCCTTGTAGGTTTCTCTTTTTTAAAAACTGCCTCCAATTTCCATCAGGAGAAACAATACCCTGACTGTTCAGATCAGCTATTTATTGCATTTTTATTTAGCAGGCCATAACTGAGACAAACTGAAAGGGCAGCTGGTGTTAAACTGGTACTTATATATATAAACTTCCTCAAAAAGTCAATTGTTTTCAACTGATACTACTGCTATGGAATTATTTCCCCTCCTTCTGCATGTTGAAGTGCAACAGTCCTTCAAATAACTGCAGCTACGTATGAAAAAGACGGAGCAGCCCAGCGTTGGAAGAGCCGAGTGGTTACATAAATAAAGTTTCAGACGCACAATCTCCTTTCACAATCTCCCAGTCACCAGCAATGCTTAGAATGAATAACCAAAAAACGTTCAACCAACATTTTGGTTGTCTGGGACTTGGAGAAATGAACCTGTATCAGAAAGACAGCGGATCACAACAAGGTGAGCAAAATAATTGGAAGAAGATTCCATAGGAAAGTCCACGGCAGTCCAGGCGGATCTGACATGAGTGTCACTTATTCAAAATGTCATCTGTACTATCAGATTGCCTCAAGCTCTGGATTAGCAGATGATTCATTCATTGTAATTTCTATAAATGCCAGAAGCAGTTCATGATCTTTGTTGTCCAAATACATTTTGTCACAGCAAATCCTACTAAATAATTAATATTTTATCTTCTCTTTCATGGGGCTTCACTTTTCTGTTCATGTACCTGATTTAACCTCTATTTATTGTTCTAGTATCATTTTTTTAGTTAATGAAAGGGCCATATTTCAGGAGAATATTTGGAAAAGTATTTCTTTCCTCACCCCTTTCAAGCTTCTCCCAAATTAAAATCCATTGCAGTTAAAAGAAGTCCTCTGGACCTCTGCACAGAACCATTTTTCTGCACTTCTGAACAAAATTATGAGCGCTACATGTCATGTAATGAAACTACTATTACTGAGAGAAAATGGCATTTAAATGGATTCTGCATGTATGCCACGTCTTTATTATGATCTCAGAATTACTGAACGATACTTTAAATCTGCACTCTGCTGGCAGTGTTGATATTAGATCCAGACTGAATTTGCTTTCTGCTACATGGAGCATTTCCAGTCATTCAGCAAGAGAACATCCTTTATACAGCCGTGAACTGATCTGGCCCAGAGCTACTGTGCTGGGGGAAAGTGAATGC
>NW_010248186.1:0-10340 GCF_000690775.1 Eurypyga helias | reverse complement strand
GGGGGAGGGAGGGGTGGTTTCGGCCCCAGCAACGAGGTTTTTTGCCAGCATTGAGTGTTTTGTTTTTTTTTCTCTCCGCAGCCTGTCTTTATCTGACCTTGTGTCGAGTGATTAGCAAGTAGGTAGCATCTTTTGTCAGGCAGATTGCACTGGGAAGGGGCAGTTGAATACTTTCTTTCCCCCTGCTCTCTGCTCTGGGGATCAGGGAGGGTTTTTTTCTCCTCGGGGCTTGGGATTTATTTTTGCTTGCTGTCCTGGAACCTGGCTGTGTCTGTCCACAGGTGGTGAGATCCTGTATCATTTGTTCTATTTTTCTGTTCTTTTAATTACTTGTTAGCAATAGTGTTGTTAGTGACTCCATAAGTTTCATTCATACAATTAAACAGTTCTTATCTCAACTTTTTATGAGCCTCCCTTGTTTTTCCTCTGTTCCTTCCTCACTGGGAGTGTGTGTGTGTGTGTGTGTGTGTGTGTGGAGTGGTAGAGCGACTGGTAGTGTTTAATGGCTAAACCACAACGAATGTAAAACGTAATCTTGGATCTTTTCTGTTTATTTTATAACAACTTCTTCAAAATCAGGTGAAATTAATTCCTTAAAGAAATCAACTTATGAATTTCACTTTTTCTTTTTTTCCCCAAGTGTACTCTCAACAAGTGCTGAGCACATTTGATTTTAAGAAGATGAAAAAATCAATATTAATTTGTTCAGATGTTTTTCTTCAGCAGCTTTGTGATATGGTCAGCATACTAGTGAGACATAATTTTCTATTTATTTCTGCACAATTGTTTGATTGTTAGATGTTGCCATGGCAGGAATTCACTACTAGATTCAGGCATGAAAGTTGCATGTTTGTCCTGTATCCAACACTATAACAACAAAATGATGTGCTGTAGAGCAGTGATGAGTGGCATCTATGAGGATAGAAAAGCGAAGTAATTTTTGGTTTGGCATTTGATAAGCAAGTAGAAGAACAGGTGATCTCTGGAGAGCATTTATGCCATCTGGCATTAGTTTACAGGTTAGATAACTTCACCTTGTGTAAATGAATGTTTTTCCACGGTTCTAGGTTTACCAGCTTTGTCTTCTGGTTGAGCTGTACATGTTGTCATGTTGATGTATTGCATACTCCTTTTCTCCTTTTTCTTTTTTTTTTTTTAATAAAATGTCATGATTTCTTTCCACATCACAAGAAATTGGAAAGAAGTATACTTCCAGTCCCTAGCAGAGGGCAGAAAAAGCCACAGATTATCTGACGTGATGTACACAATCACATTTCCCACAGATGCCTCTATGTGACTATTTTGCTAGGCCATTGCACGATCATTTCACTTGTTAGATACCTTGAAGACAATAAAAAAAATTAGAAATATAATCAAAAACACACTTGAAGCAGAGATCCAGGTTTAATTGCCACAGTATCTATGTGATTAACCTCTTTAAATGGTATTCCATTTATGTTTAGGTTATGTAAACCAGATTGTTGTGGTTTAATCCCATCTGGCAATTAGGCACCACACAGCTGCCTGATATTATTATTATGATAAAAATATTATTTTCAGTAAGTTTTTTTTCTAATTTATTATTTACTATTAGAGTTTGGGTTCAAATTTGTACTTAGGTAAACATTTATGCACAAGAAGAGCAGTTAGGTATGATACTTCTTAGAAAATGCATATTAGACAAACGTAGAATAAAATCAGATAAAGGACTTGGACTGGATACTGAGTTGGAAAAAAAATGCCATAGTATCTATCTTTGGTTAGAAAGGAGCTAAAATAAATTGTGGTCTCATAGTGTGTAAAGAATAAAAAAGAATCTGCATCATTATATCCATCTTCATGTGATTTCTGACAACCACAAGATAGAATGTCACTTATATGTTCTTTATGCTATAGGTGACAGTTAAGTAAGTTCCCAGTATTCTGTGGGAAAGTTGTTCTGAAATAATTTTTTTTTATATCCTAAATATATTAATAGTTAATAAACAAGACTCTTAATCTCATATTAACTTTGGTCTTAATTAAATCTTCTTCATATGTGTTATTTTAAATTTGTAAAGATCACCTGTATTCAGATTCTTTCATATCACTCAGCCTTCAATGAACAAATTGAGCTTGTTCAGCCTGGAGAAGAGAAGGCTCTGGGGAGACCTTATTGCAGCCTTCCAGTACCTGAAGGGGTTACAAGGAAGCTGGCAGGGGACTTTTTGCAAGGGCCTGTAGTGACAGGACAAGGGGTAACAGGTTTAAATTGAAAGCAGAGAGGTTTAAATTAGATATCAGGAAGAAAATCTTCACGGCACTGGAACAGGTTGCCCAGAGAAGCTGTGGATGCCCCATCCCTGGAGGTGTTCAAGGCCAGGCTGGATGAGGCTTTGAGCACCCTGATCTAGTGGAAGGTGTCCCTGCCCATGGCAGGGGGGTTGGAACTAGATGATCTTTTCAGGTCACTTCCAACCCAAACCATTCTATGAGTCTGTGATTTACTTTTCTTTCATCAGATCTTTGGATCCCAGAAGTTTTAATACTGCTAGACTTTAACATGGTAAGCTCTCCTTTCAACAAAGTGAATTCTGAGCTGGGATCAGATCTGTTTTCATTTTAAAATATATTAATTTTCATTTAAATTATGTTTTATGTAAGAAAGTTAAACTTTTATTTATGGCCTGATTTAACGGTCATACAGAACAAACTGCAGCCATTAAAAGCAAAATGAACTCAAGTTATAACATGGACGTCTTCTTCAGAAAGCCATTTAGATGCAAGTTTGGAGGTAATTTACACTATATACAATTCAAAACAGTCATAACATAAAAAAGGCACTCCTAGTTATATTTTGAAATTTGTTGAAGGCTTATCGCATTGACCTATTACTTTACTTGACTTGTTTTGAAAACTGTGTAATTAAATCAAATTAAACAGTGGAGAAGAGGAAGGCCAATGGAGGTTAACTGGTATTTGTTAATATTTCATCACTAATTATTAACATACCAGAAGATTTTCAGACAAACGCAGGATCAGTAAGGAGAAAGAAACATGAAACAGAAGCAATATACACAGTACTTCTAAATGAATGTAAGTCAATGCAAAAATTAGCCATCTGTAATGAAAAACAAGAGTGTGAGAAAGAGTACTTGAAGTAAGCATGACTGGTTTTATTGACTACAGATTTTTAACATGTTCAATATTATTAATTATTTTTTGTGTCGTGATAGTGCCTCAAAGGTCAGTTAGGATCATTGACCTCCATTATGTTAAGTATCTTATGGATAAGACAGAAAACACAGTTCCTGCCCTAAGAACATGACAATTCACCTTTGATATTTAGCTAAAATTCTGCACAATTTGGAATGACATTGAATACAACAGGAAACAAATCTAATTTTTAACCAAGGTTTGAATATTATTGTTCCTTACTTAAAGGGAGATAAATGGAGCTACTATAAATTTATCCAAGATGAAGTATAATAAAGAAATGTTATATAAAGAGGAAGCCAGATCTACTTCTAAGCAAAATGAGACAGGAATAAACACGGACTCAAACAGAAATCCAAAATGCTTCATGATACTAAGCAAATTTAAGCAGCTAGGGAAAGTCTATTGTACTCTGCTTTTGCCGTGAGTATAATCAGTTCTGCAAGAAAATTTAGTAAGTATCCTAAAGGGAGTAAGGAAGAGGAATCTTTGCAGCCATACTATTCCATGTACTAGTGCTCACACATTCCTCCTGGGTGCACCAGTATAGGGAAAATGCATTGTGGGACTGGAGATAAAGAAATGCTTCCTGCCTCTGCCAAAGTGTTATATCTTTCCTGCTCTGACAGTTCCCATACCCACGTAGCTCACCAGCTAGCTGGTCCCCCATATCTTGCACTACATCTTGAAAAGCTGGAGAAAAATGGCAGCACTGTGATAGGAATGTAGTAGCTGGCAGAAACACAAAAAAGAGATAAGGGGGTAATGCTTTCAGGAAATCTTGGTCTAAATTGACATCCAAGAACAATGGTAAATGTCTTTCTGTCCTCATACAGCCATCATTCTCCTAGCCACAGAAGCCTGAGAAACCTTGAGACCACCAGCCTGTTGAATCACAACTGTCGTGCATGACAATTTCAACACCACGAAGCATGCCAGCAGCAAATGCTGCTCTAAATGTTATTCATGTTATAACGTTGTCTTGCTTGTTACATGCAGTACCTCACCACCCTCACAGTGAAGAATTTCTTCCTTATATCTGATATAAATCGACTCACTTTCCATTTACAGCCATTACCCCTTGTCCTGTCACTACAGATCCTTGTAAAAAGTCCCCTGCCCAGTTTTCTTGTAGGCCCCCTTCAGGTACAGGAAGCCTCCTGTAACATCTCTCCAGAGCAATGTCTTCTCCAGGTTGAACAACCCCAACTCTCTCAGCCTGTCTTCATAGTTCTCTTGCTTACTCCAGTAGAAGTCCAAGCAATTTGAATGACTGGTCTCCAACTAGACCGTAAGAAGAATTTCTTATGTTGAGGGACACAGAGCTGGATGCAGTACTGCAAGTGGGGTCTCATGAGAAGTGAGCAGGTGGGGAGAATCACCTCCCTTGACCTACTGGCTATGTTTCTCTGGTTACAGCTCAGCATACGGTTGGTTCTCTGGGCTGCCAGCACACACTGGTGGCTCATGTTCAGCATTTCAACCACCAGTACCCCCAAGTCCTTCTCCTTACGGCTGCTCTCAATTCATTCTCCACCCAGGCTGTACTTGTTCTTGGGATTGTCCTGACCCATGTGCAGGAAACTGCACTTGGCCTTGCTGAACTTCATGTTCCCTTGTTAAACATGGGATTTAAAAATGTTGGGGAGAACTTCCTTGGTTCTCCAAGGACATCTACCCCTCCTTTTCCTTTTAACACTGTCCACTTGGCAAATTTGCCTTTATAAATGAGGAGAAAAAGTGAAAAATACCTATATCCACATTGTAAGTATTTTTTTTTTCCTTTTTCAATCATTCCTAACCACTAATTATTTATCTTCAGAGATTTACTCTCTTCTGACTAGGTGAATGTATGTACAGGTTTTTCAATTGTTATACAAGATGTAAAAGAAACTAACAAACAACATGAACAAATACACATTGAGCTGAAACACGTAAAACTTTTGTCTTCAGTTTGGGACTTGGGTTCAGCACTACTTTAGAGTGGAAAAACATTGTTGATGTTGGCATACCAAAAGACATATGACAGGAATTTAGCTCTGTTTAAGAATTCTTCTGAGCATTTCTGTCCCTAAAAATACAGCTGTTAATACGGCAGCAGGCTTTCCCCCAACAAATCTATACTCACACATATCTTTCACTATTGTACAGAAAATTGGTTTGGTCTAGGTAAATCTGATCATTCAAATCAAAAAAAGAGGACAGAAAGGGAAAAAGACCAGCAACTTGGGCTAGGAAGCAAATAATTTTAATTTTCATTAGTTTTTAGTCTAAAGACCTGGACAACCTAATCAGTGCATGTTCTGATTTATGCAGTATATAGCTATAGATACTTTCTCCTCTGACAGAAGCTGTCCTTGATATTCCATTTCCTTAGAAGTAGCTCTGTGCATTTTTCCATGTCTTCGTAGAAGGATTTACAGCCCATGTAAGCAAACATCCACAGAATTTTTATGCAGCACCTCTCTTTCCAAGATACTTGTGATACAATCACGAAGAAACTGTGCTATGGATTCAGCAACAACTGAGTATTTTTGAAATTTTGATTGCATGATACTGGTTATTCATCTTAGCTATCCATTCCCTGTTGTCTAAAGAGTAGCGAATTAGTTGTTCTCTGCAAAGGATTTTTTTCTTATTGTTTTAACTAACGTTTTAAAGCACTGGCTTTTCTGGTACAACAGGATTGTACACAATCAGACTAATACAACTGGAACAGGTTGCCCAGAGAAGCTGTGGATGCCCCATCCCTGGAAATGTTCAAGACCAGACCGGATGAGGCTTTGAGCAACTTGTTCCAGGGGAAGGTGTCCCTGCCCATGGCAGGGGGATGGAAACTAGATGATCTTTAAGGTCCCTTCCAACCAAAACCATTCTGTGATTCTGTGAATGTTCTATTCCTAATGATAACCATTATGTCAGTGACAACAAGTATTAATTTTAATCAAAAAACTCTGTGCATACAAATGAAAATATATTTGAAACAAATTGTTTTGGTTTCATTAGTTCACGCAGGCTTAGCTCAAGACTTCTCAGAAAGATTGACAAAGGAAATGTTTCCATACTGCAATTGAGGAAAAAATAAAATTAAGTTAGGCTTAAGGATGGTAGCTTCTGCTGCTCCTGTTGCTATGCCTTCTTATCTTTCCTCTGTCTGGTACAAGGTTTCCCTTCAAAATCTCTATACTCTTCACTACTAAAGGATAGGACTTTGTTTGAGATACGATATCAAAGTAGCTGGAGAATGGACAACTGTCTAGCCCTGGCCTGGAGGAGCAATAGCTAATACTGAGATACACAGGAGGTTATTGGCACTTTCAGTTAATGTAAAACTGTAGAGCACCAAAATTGAATTGTGAATTAGAAAAGCATCATCATGGATAACTACAGCTTGTACCTCTGTACTGTGTTGAATAGTACCAGATCAGCTCTATACCCTCTATTAGGTTTAAATTTATAATTAAAAAAATTAATATGTGTATACATTTACACATACATGTATATACACATACATACATATGTACACATATGGTTTTATATAACTTAACATAAAGGATTGTGAATAACTCTTTATTTACACGGTTCCAAGTAAGACCAGATTCAACATTTTATTTTTGGCTGTTGCTCAGATTTGAAAATTATGTGCCAGCTGTATCCTGGGCTCTATCCAGATAGGTTTGCCCAGCATATTGATGGAGGTGATTCTCTCGCTCTACACAGCTCTTTTGAGACCCCACTAGGAGTATTTCATCCAGCCCTGGAGCCCTCAACATAAGGAGGATATAGACTGGTTGGAGCAAGTCCAGAGGAGGCCATGAAGATGATCAGAGGGCTGGAGCACCTCTGCTGTGGGGACAGGCTGAGAGAGTTGGGCTTGTTCAGCCTGGAGAAGAGAAGGCTCCAGGGAGACATTGCAGCCTTCCAGTACCTGAAGGGGCTACAGGGAAGTTGGGGGGGGACTTTTTACAAGGGCCTGTAGTGACAGGACAAGGGGTAACGGGTTTAAATTGAAAGTGGGGGGGTTTAGATTGGATATCAGGAAGAGGTTCTTCATGGAGAGAGTGGTGAAGCACTGGAACAGGTTGCCCAGAGATGTTGTGGAAGCCCTATCCCTGGTAGTGTTCAAGACCAGGCTGGATGAGGCTTTGAGCAACCTGGTCTAGTGGAAGGTGACTCTGCCCATGGCAGGAGGGTTGGAACTAGATGATTTTAAGGTCCCTTCCAATCCAAACCATTCTATGATTTATTATTTTATGAAAAGCAATTGTTCATAGTTTTGTAGTAAGATGAAAGTTTTAGTGATGCTACATATAGATGTTCCAGGCACAAAATATACATAGATACATATAAACACACAATGTCTAAGGAAGGCTGTTTTTAACAGTTAATTCTGAAAAGAAAGAAAGAAAAAGAAAAAAAAAGAAAGAAAGAAAGAAAGAAAGAAAGAAAGAAAGAAAGAAAGAAAGAAAGAAAGAAAGAAAGAAAGAAAGAAAGAAAGAAAGAAAGAAAGAAAGAAAGAAAGAAAGAAAGAAAGAAAGAAAGAAAGAAAGAAAGAAAGAAAGAAAGAAAGAAAGAAAGAAAGAAAGAAAGAAAGAAAGAAAGAAAGAAAGAAAGAAAGAAAGAAAGAAAGAAAGAAAGAAAGAAAGAAAGAAAGAAAGAAAGAAAGAAAGAAAGAAAGAAAGAAAGAAAGAAAGAAAGAAAGAAAGAAAGAAAGAAAGAAAGAAAGAAAGAAAGAAAGAAAGAAAGAAAGAAAGAAAGAAAGAAAGAAAGAAAGAAAGAAAGAAAGAAAGAAAAAGAAAGAAAGAAAGAAAGATGACATTTTATTGAAGTATTGGGTCTTACAGTTAAAAAAATATCAAACATTGGTTTTAGTAGCACCATCATAATAGTTGCATTTCATGTTCAGCAACAGATGGCATCAGAAATGTATTTCCACTTAGTTACAGGTTATCAGCTACTTTAGACCATAAGTAAATTATTCATGTTTCCCTATTTATAAGATAACATTGCAACAAGGAGGATGACCTCATCAAATGCTTTTATCTCATCATCAGTACTGCACTATGCTTCTGCATCGATGTGCCCTTGAAGCACAAAGTCTTCATGTTTCAGCAGCTATCCAAGAGTAAAGATTTGGTCTTGTATTGACATAATCTTAGAGTGTTATGTCAGGTGAAAAGAGCAGTAAGGGGAATAATTTTCACAGTATATAAATAATAATTGTGATTATTTATAAAAACATCTTTGAAGAAATTTGAATAGAAAATTTTGTTGAATTTCTGTAGTGTCCTGTTGGATCAATGACATTCCTTTCCTTCATTTCTTCTTCTGGTTAGTAATAATGAAAATTATTCCAACTTCAGCATCTGGCTTATTGGCACAGTTAGTTGGAGCGTTTTGCATTTTCCACAGGTTATTCATATATTTCTATCCAGACACTGTTGTACTTTCCATTTGCATTTGTATTTGTAGTGCCAGGTCCTCTGTCAGAAGTAAACACTCCATCTAAAGCCTGTTGAATTCAGTGGAAAGTGTACTTCTGATTTCTGTTCTGGGATCAAGGCCTACATACCTTACAAATTGCACTTGCAGGCAGTAGAGCAATCTTCTAAATGAGTGTAAACATCATCTGGTGAATAGAAACCTATTTGCCAATGGAATCCACCAGCTGCACCTCACTATACAGAGCAAGTAGATAAACCAGGGTAGCTTTAGGAAGTTAAGACGGCTGTAGCAGTATCTCTGCATATGGCATCTATCATCCAAATCCAGTACAACAATTCCTTTTTCAGTGTGAGAATACGGCAGTGTGTAAATGTTTCATAAATTCAGGGGTACGTTTTTCAGAGGATTATACTGCATGAGGTGTTATTTTGAGGATTTGAAAGTCTGGGAATTACTGGCTGTCAGTGTGTCTTTCATATGAATTAGAGTTGGCTACATACAGGACTGCAGCATTGTAGGAAAAAACAAAACAAAACAAAACCAACCTCCAAAACACAAAAGTAAACCCCAGGTATCACATAATTTTTTTTTTTTTTTTCAATGCATCCTAGAAAAACCATCAAGCAAAGAATACTGCCTCCTCTGTTACTCCTTGTTCCCCTCTTTTTCAGTCCACTGTTCTGTGGTTAAGCCGTTTTTCTGGCATATGACAGAAAAAAGTTCAAGACCCCTCCAAAAGGAGCACTTCCACCAGACGTCCACATCTGCAATGCGAAGGGCTGCACAGCTGTTTGTTCCGGACCCAGTCCCAAGACTTGGGGAACAAATCATCTCTTCATCAGCAGCTGTGTAACACAAGAGGGGTGGGAATGCAGAGCTGCAGCGAGGGGTTCTTTCCTGTTTCATGGGCTGGTGTGCCAGCGGCAAATGCATGGTTGACATGAGCCACCAGTGAAAATAAGGCAGAAGGCTAATGCCCACACCCACATTAATATATTCATCTTAGCTCTAATAATTAGTTTGCTGCCTTTTCTAGAGTAATGAGTCTTGTCTCCTCTGCTTCTCTTGAAAGATTTGAGTCTGGACCTGTGAAGAATTCTAGTGACATTTTTGTGAAAACAGACCTATTGACGCTAAAACTTACAGTCGACATTTCATTGCTATTTAATGGAAAAACATTTTTCTTGAAAAATTTCATTCTGTTTTCACATGACACTTCTAAATAGGTAGAGAAAGTGGTGAGTGTAGAGGGACTGCAATCTCAGCAAATGATCAGGCGAAAATCACTAAAATCAGCTTTGGGCCAAAGGAAAATCATGAGCAAGTGAGAAAGGTTTTTCAAAAATAAGCAATAGGAAGTCAATGTGACTTCTGCTCCTGAATCATTTAGTCTGCTTGATACTGCTATCTTAAATCTTTTTTCAGCTCAGCTTTGTGTCGTCTGAATGTTGCCACTGCCAATGATGATTTCACTTTGCTAGGAAATGTTCTGTTGCTACGAAGTAAAAGGGGTAACCAGGATGCTATAAAAACAAGTTTATAACTTCCTTAAAGCATGATATTTAAAGAAATTAGTATTGCCTGCTCACATGGCAAATCCTTGACCATTCAATAATAGAACAGCTTGAGAAATTCATCTCCAGAAATAACAAAATAAATTTTCTTGTAAAGTGCTTAAAGAAGAATCATAGAATCATAGA
>NW_010248185.1:16166-21500 GCF_000690775.1 Eurypyga helias | reverse complement strand
ACCACCTTGTGTGGTTTCTGTTGCCTAAATGCCCATGTCTTGTCCTGGCCACAGTGAGTCTGCATATCTTTTCTGGCTGCTGCTTTGTGAAGGCACAGGTTCTGTGTAATACTCACAAGCTCAGAGCAGATAGTTGGGATGCCCCAGGCTTATAAAGTAGTTGCCTCTGGTTGGTAATTAATTGCTGCCCCTATATTTTTAGATATTAATATATATATATTTATATATTTAGATGCACAACCCATGATGACCTCTACTGCTGAAGACCATCATAATGTCTACTGCAGGTTATATCGATTTATATTTGCTAGCTGGTCTTACATTGTCAACTTTTTTCCAAAATCTTGAATCAAATATCAAATTGACAGTAATGTTTAAACACAGTTTTTGGGAAGAAGAAGAAGGCGGCAAACAAGAACAACAGATGAAAAACACTGAAACAGCTCAGATCTTAAAATGAACTCAGGGTTTGCTTCATAAGGAGCAAAGAATTGAAAGACTACAGCATACCTGCAATTGATAGCTCTTACAGGACTGTGTCACCAAATCTGTACAGCCACAGTTAAGTGTTTCGCAGCTGGTCCATTTTCACCAGAGCAGAAGGGTTTATCAGTTCCATAGGGCTTTGATAGTAGTCAGGGGAGAAGTTTGAAAGAACTTGAACGAAGTTTGAGAAGTTTGAAAGCGGTTGCATTGGTCTAAAATTCTGTAGGCACAGTCATATCGACTAGATTCCTTTTTCAAATGATGCAGAGTGAGTAAAGTGGTTGGGACCTTTCACAGGCTCTGTGGCACATGAAAATGTGACCATGATGCTAACAACTGTCTTAATAAAATTGTCATAATACTGAGAAATAAACCCTGAATTTGTAGTGCTACATGCAATGCCAATGCACTTAAGCTACAAAAGTAATATGTTTCTCTGTATCATCCACAGCAGGAAAAATTTCATGCGCAGTCAGTGGGAGACACGCAATATTAGCACACTTGGGAGAGTATTTCCCTATGCCATGGACTGATCACTGAGTAAGAGTGCAGCCAGACTTACAGTTCTCCCTTTGGAGCTTGTTCCCTGGACACAGAAAAGCAGTTTGGGGTGTGAAAGCTAATTATATTCCTTCTGTAGGAAGAATTATGTTGGACAGGGTGGTCTACAGTTTTTAGAGAACAAGCATCAATGGTGAAGCTTCAAAGTCTTATTGCCATGTTCCTCAACGACAAGTGCAGTTGGCCTTATTTTAGTATCCTAGAGAGATGTGTTGGTGACTAATCCAGAAAAAAACCCCAACTATTATTCAAATTTATCGGTTGCACTGGCACATACAGTGAAAACATCTGAGGTTTTAAAATATTTCCTAAATATATCCTTACTGAAGAGTCATGTCAGTTTTACACTGATGAGAAATGCTGATGAAGGGTAAAGTCCTGCTCCTGCTGGGGTCCATTGTAGTTTGGTGAAGAGTGCTGGTTTGTATGGTTCATAGTCTACAATGACATTTAATCCAAAGAGCAGTTTGTGTAGTTTTAACCAATGAAAACCTAATGGTTTAAGAACCATGTAATCTAGGAGTCTGTATGTATTCTCATTACTGAAATTGTTTTAATGCCCAGACTGCCAGATAAATGTCTATTGTAAGTAAATGTGATATGACATAAGACATTCCTTGACATACTTCTTTCATTTCATCTTGCAACAGTGATTTGGCACAGCTACCATCTGGTCCTGACAAAATGAAAACCTAACCATGAGGCCGGGCATTGTTCAAATAGCATTATCGTGGTCACATGGAAATACAAACCAGCCTGTAGATCTGGTTCTTTTGCCACATTGTTAACAGATGTTTTAATTTAAAAATGTGAGAATTTAGGCATCTCTACGGCATCTCTAAAATGATAATTCATATCCTGCTCTGCATGCATTTCTCTGAGAGACAGCTGGGGACTTGACTTTTGAGCTCTTCATGAGAATAGATTGGTAAGGTTACACTACAGTTTGCATGTCCTTCATTATTCCAGTGCAAGTGATGAAAGCTTCTAGTAACAAAAGGACATTTAGTAAACAAAGGCCAGCTGACTTTTGTATGAAGAGCAGATCTGCCTTTTTGTCCTACTTATGTGCAATGTGGTAGCCAACTTGCTATTTGCAAAGCGCCTGGGGCTGGAGAACCAAAGAGAGTCACGCACTTTCTCAAGACGATGTTTAAAAGCAGAGAGCAGCAGAAACAAGGGTTTTTGGCTGGGACAGTGGCCTTGCCTCTTAAGCTTCACTGTCTTACCTGATCACTGCTGCGGTATAGCATCAGGGACTTCAGTCCTGCATTACGGGCGAGGAAGGAGTCATGGCTTACTAATTCACCCAGGGTGGAGAAGTAGCTGGTCATTTTCGTGAGGTGTTATTCTGTCATCTGCTAACTACTGCAGACCCTGATTTAGAGACAAGCAGCCATGCTTTTGTTCTCTTACTTGGTTGAATTTAGACAATTAGCCATAACATTTGTGCAGTAATGGAGTACTGCATCCAGCTGTGGAGCCCTCAATATCAGAAGGATATTGACCACTTGGAGCGAGTCCAGAGGAGGCCACGAAGATGCTCAGAGGGCTGGAGCACCTCTCCTATGGGGACAGGCTGAGAGAGTTGGGCTTGTTCAGCCTGGAGAAGAGGAGGCTCCGAGGAGACCTCATTGCAGCTTTCCAGTATCTGAAGGGGGCCTACAAGGGGACTGGGAGAGGACTTTTTACAAGAGCCTGTAGTGATAGGACAAGGGGTAATGGGTATAAATTGAAATCAGGGAGGTTTAGATTAGATGTCAGGAAGAAATTCTTCACAGAGAGGGTGGTGAGGCACTGGAACACGTTGCCCAGAGAAGCTGTGGATGCCCCACCTCTGGCTTCCTTCAAGGCCAGGCTGGATGAGGCTCTGAGCAACCTGGTCTAGTGGAAGGTGTCCCTGCCCGTGGCAGGGGGGTTGGAACTAGATGATCTTTAAGGTCCCTTCCAACCCTAACCATTCTATGATTCTATGATTCTATGATTCTAGGTTGGCAGCAAATATTTCTGGTGTGATTTATTCCCTACCCTTTCCCTAATCAACATCAAGGCTCTTCTTTTTTTGTGGAACATTCCTCTTTCATCTCCATTTTCATGCTTGCATAGAAAAATGTGGTTTTTTTCAACCAGAAGTAACAGATATGGGAAATACTCTCCCATTTCTAGTCTCTTTAATTTTCTTACAGTTATGAAGGTGAAAAAACAGAGACCTACTTAACTTCTGCAGAATTCACTGGTGTTATATTTAATTAATCCTAGCATTTCAGTCACCCGAGCCTTTAGAAATTTAAAGGGCCTCAGGAAGGAAAGATTCTCATTTACTCTTTGTGTCATTTGTAATTATGCCATTTGATTTCCCTTGTGGCCTCACAGTTTTCCTTGACTTTTTCTTGCTGGCTGCCTGTGGAAAGGAGCCCACCAAGCAGGAAACAAAAGAGCAAGAAACAATAGTCAATTAAAACTAAATCCTGAGAAAACAAAACCAGTTTTCTTTCTTCAGAGTTTGAGACAGAAAAAAAACCCCAGTATTGAATATCCGTCTTGTATGCTCCAGTGGCTGTTGGTTTTGTCTCAGAAAAGGAGGAAATTACTGGGCAAATAAGTGGGCAGGTGTGAAAATTTCGGGTGAGATGCTATTCCTATTAGACTTAGCAGAAACAGTTATGTGAGTTATCCTGCAGGAATCAATTTGTGATAATCTAACATCTGAGGAGAAGGAAGTGTTGCACATTAAAATGAAACTGGGAGAGAAAAGAGGTTTCTGAGTATAAGCATAATGCAGCATTATTAACAGAAATAGAGCATTATTATCACAAAACAGCAGAAATGTGGTTGTGTTTATTATGATGTTGGAATAATTTTCCATCAGTTGAAGAAGGGACCCAGGATATAACATAAAACAATTTTGGTCCTGTTTGGGTCTTAGTCTTTCAGGTATCAGCAGTTGTTAGATTTATCCTCAGCACAAATGAATTTAATTTATAAACTCACTAATGGATATCCAGAAGCAGAGAGGAAAACCCAGGGACCAGAGTGTTTTAATTCTACTTGTGTGGGTTTTATGTTTACATGCTTCTTCCCTTCAGCAAATGCATACTTTTCTGCCAGTGCAGGATATTTTTCCCCCTCCCTAGTCCGCATACTCATGCTTGCCAGAGCATGTTGCTAAACTACTTCCATTAGTATTGTTGTAAATCACAAGGACAGCTAAGATTAGTTAGCACTTTTGGAAGAGAAATAGTATCCAGTTGGACATACTTCTATTGTTGTTATCTATCATCTGATATCAACTGGTAACATCATACATATTTTTGAATTGTAAATTTTGTAGACATGAATTTTGTATGAGAAGCATCATTCTTTATGTTGACAGTGAATGAAAAAGTTCTCTTTTCCCTCCAAAAAAAGAATATTTTACTTTGAAATAGGGAGTACTAATGCCTTTTCTGAGATAAAAAGTATCAATAAGGGCCTTATTTCTAAGCAGAAAGCTTTCCAAGAGAATAAAACAACAGTCTGTTGGAATACAAGTTTGGGAAGTACAGCTGATTTAGGCGTCATGAGCAAGTTTGTCCCAGATGAGTGTCCAATAGAGAAATAACAGCTTGGAAGGTGGAAATGGCCAAAGTCTGTAGCAGCAGCATAGCAGAACAGCACACTACCTGACAACTATAAATATAATCAGTGATAAAGTGATAAAATGTCTTCTTAAAGGCAACCTACTTTCAGTTATTGTTTAAATTACTAAGGTCTCAACTACAATTTAAATCAGCTAGTACTTGGCTGAAAACCCTTGAGTATATCCCACTCCTTTAGCCAATATCTCTCTAGCTCTGTAAATACAGTGCATCATAATTATAGAATCATAGAATGGTTTGCGTTGGAAGTGACACTTTTACTATGTAAAATTTTGCCAATGACACCAAGCTGTGTGGTGCGGTCGACCCGCTGGAGGGAAGGGATGCCATGCAGAGGGACCTGGACAGGCTGGAGAGGTGGGCCACTGCCAACCTCATGGAGTTCAACAAGGCCAAGTGCAAGGTCCTGCACCTGGGTTGGGGCAATCCCAAGCACAAGTACAGGCTGGGTGGAGAGTGGATCGAGAGCAGCCCTGAGGAGAAGAACTTGGGGGTACTGCTGGATGAAGAGCTGGACATGAGCCGGCAGTGTGTGCTGGCAGCCCAGAAAGCCAACCGTATCCTGGGCTGTATCCAGAGAAGCATGGCCAGTAGGTCGAGGGAGGGGATTCTCCCCCTCTGCTCTGCTCTGGTGAGACCTCACCTGGAG
>NW_010248185.1:3103-15804 GCF_000690775.1 Eurypyga helias | reverse complement strand
TCTTCAAGGCCAGGCTGGACGAGGCTTTGAGCAGCCTGGTCTAGTGGAGGGTATCCTTGCTTATGTCAGGGGTGTTGGGACTAGATGATCTTTAAAGGTCCCTTCCAAACCAAACTACTCTGTGTTGCTATGATCTTAGGAAATACAATCTAGTGAACATTCTGCACATTACTTAGTGCTAACTAATGGTCCATCAATAGTCTTGGCTTTCCTAGAACTGGAGCTACATAAGGTGTTCCTTTCCTGTCCTGAGATGCTAGTTCTTTTTTGTTTGCTTAATGCTGAATGTTACTCCCTGTAAAACTAGTTCAGACGTGGTGGAATGAGAAAAGGTCTATGCCTTCCTCTAAAAAAGTCTAAAGCTCAATAGCCGAATTACTCTACAATTCTGTAGGCATGAGAGTACACAGATGAAGGGGATATTGGGACTTGCAGTACAGCAGCCTTTCAGGTTCCCTGGTTCCTGTTCCAGGGCAAGAATAGCACGTGCTGACAATAGATTAAGGCAGCGTAAGAGCTGCTGTCTGCTGGCTGAAGTACCCTAGTGCCAGTTTGCACCAGAAGCCACATCAGAGTGCTCTCTGTTTGTATCTTATCCTTGTCATCCTTTCTGCTCAGGGTACTCGCTGATCCTAGCGGGCATGTAATGGGAGAAATAGATGACCTATAATTTGCAGCCTGAGGACTTGGGGGATATCATTTCCTTTTTGGAGTCATTTTGTGTCCTCTGTGCCATCAGAATACTGAAAAGAAACTGAAAAGAAAATGCATCAAAAGTTTAGAGAAATTGAAGAGAAGTTTGCAACAGAAGAGCAGCCAGGGTCTTGCGTTTAACTGTATGAATTCAATCCTGGAAGAGAACTCAGGAGATCACTGCAGACAACCTCCTAAAATAAAGATCATGTATAACTCAATGGAGAAGAGTTTTTTTGCTGACTCCTGAAAGCTCCATGTGAAAATGCCTCAATATTTCTAATGAGGCTGTGGAATTGCTTATAGCATATCCATCTGTTCAAAATGCAGCTGGTTTGCTTTGAAGAGCTCTCTGATTGTCTCTACGCCAGTTTCCCCACCAACAGAATCTTATGCAGTAACCAGGAGTATTTGGAGACTGAATTATTCTATCTTCAAAATGCCTGAGATTGCATGTTTAAAAAAAAAAAAAAGGCAAAATCAATTTAAATACTGTTATTTGGATTATTTTAGGAGGGAGGGCAATAGAAATTGTTCAGTCATTTCCAAGGATGAATGCTGTAATGCAGCTTCTAGAACTGGATTTAAAGGGATAAAAGGAAAGTCCAAAAAAGACTGCTGCTAAGCTTTGGAGCTTGCTATTGTATATCTTTGCCAGTTTAATACTGTCTAAGCAGATTCCACTTAACCTTGTCCAATTCCTGGGCCTCAGGTGGCCTCACCAGTGTTGGCAGACCAAACTATGTACCTGGCTCAGGCAGGACACAGGATTTTTTTTCAGAGGCTCTGCACCTCTTTCTGTGTTAGAGGTGAAACTGTTCCAGGAACAAATCTGGGTGAAACAGGGATGGGACCATGGCATTTTAACTGAGGAGACTGGAAAATGTTTAATGAATATGTTATGGGCTAAGGATAGATAGCTTGATGCTCACCACAGCTATAGGTGAAACACGGAATTGAATTTTCTCTTTCTGTGCTGGGTGGCATATGGTTATTTAATCTCCTTTTTTCCTCACATGTTCACTAATGTTGCTCTCCAGCTTTGATTTTTTTCCAAAAGTGTTGGTTGCCTTCAGGCATAGCTAGAAACAATGGGAGTTGTGCTTTAAATATGTGAAATGTTACACAGCGCTGAAAGCATTCTGAAATATTGTCTCCCACGTCACACAAACTGGGTATTCAAAGTTATCCCTCAGAGCTTACTGGCCTGGGAATGGCAGGGCTTAAGGGAAAGGCATATGTCTAAATGTAAGAAAGCAATCGGGAAGGCTTGGGACCTGGCGTTTGAGGCATAACATTCCCTAACTGCTGAAGTCAGCCCAACGTGGCTCTTCTATGGTTTGGAGACGGAGGTAGTAAGCTCTGGTTGGAGAATTTTGTCTGTGTTGATCACTTCTACTCTGAAAGGTTATCAGCACATTAACTGACCGCCTGCGTGTTCACCCAGCAAGGAGACATTGGTTCCTCTTTTTCCTCAGCCTTGGGTGCTCACCTCCTTGCTGGGGACTGCTCCCACCCTTTGGCCATGCAGACCTTGTGGGGAAGCACCTTGCGGCAGTCACCCTGAGGCTGGGAAAGTCCAAGATAAATGATGAAATCCTTTGGATGACTGAAGCAGCACAAAAATACAGTCCACGGCATTAGTTTTTTCCTGATGGCTCTCACACTTTCTCCTCGTGTTGATTTTCACAAGATATTTTAGAATCATAGAATCTTTCAGGTGGGAAAAGACCTTTAAGATCCTTAAATGCAACTGTTAACCTAACACAGTTAATACCACCACTAAACCATGTCCCTGAGCACTTTGTCCATGTCTTTCAAACGCCTCCAGGGATGGTGACTCCACCACCTCCATGGGCAGCCTGTTCCAGTGCCTGACCACCCCTTCCATGAAGAAATTTTCCCTAATATCCAATCTAAAGCTCCCCTGGCACAACTTGAGGCCATTTCTTCTTGTCCTACTGCTTATCAATTAGGAGAAGAGACTGACATCTACCTCACTACAACCTCCTTTCAGGCAGTTGTAGGGAATCATAAGGTCTCCCCTGAGCCTCCTCTTCTCCAGGCTGAACACCCCCAGCTCCCTCAGCCGCTCCTCACAGGACTTGTGCTCCAGACCCTTCCCCAGCTCCACTGCCCTTCTCTGGACACGCTCCAGCATGTCAGTGTCTTTCTTGTAGTGAGGGGCCCAAAACTGAACACAGGATTCGAGGTGTGGGTTTTTTGTCTGGGTGATTTTTTTTTAATTTAGTTTTTCTTTATCCCTGCCCCTTCTTACTATACATTTTGAACTGTTCATCTTGAATCGACGGGGTGGTTTTGAAATGATTTTGTCAGTCCCTAACTGAGCATGCTTCCTGCTTGGGGAAGAGTGGCGGTGGAAAATGTTAAAGGTAGGGAGGTCTGGAGCATAACCAGACAAATAGCCAGGTTAACATTTGCAAGGCATGGACTACAGTAGACATATGCAGTGTATGGTCACATATTGCTTATGATGGTGCTAAAACGTGTTTTAAAAGGCTTTTTGTTTTCCTACTTTTCCATCTGGAGTCTGAACCCTGAGACTGATAAAGGGCAGGTGGTGGTTTTGGGCTTGTTAGAACACAATCTGCTGGCTCAGCAAGGAGTTGATAAATGACTCCTCAAGAATAGTGAATTACTTGGTAATGGAAGTGAAAAGGACCAAGCTTCCATTCCTGCACTCAGGTCATGGCACTAGAGCACTTGTCTGTGTATTATATTGTACTTTATTATGACAAGGAGCGATGAAGTCTGTTTGTGTATGCACAATTCAGAGCCTCTGACCAACGCATACTAAATAAATACAATAAACTTGTCATAGGGAGCACTTTTGTGGTTTGTGACCTGCTTTTCCTTTAAAACATATTTTCCAAATATGAGATGAGTGGTTTGAATGAGTTTAGGGAATAGCCTATACTGTTGGTTATGATTCTTGTGAGCACATATTGAATCATTCCATCAAGTCCGCAGGCCAACAAGATCATCACCTCAAACATACAGAGGGGAAAAACAGGGAAAAGCATGAAGTGCCTCGCTCTCCATGGATGCAGTGTGTTGTGCTAGGAAGAGACTGCACTGATGTGGCAATCCTAAAATCTAACAGTTAAAACCAGTAGTAAAAAATAGATTAAAAATGTGAAGAAAAAAACAAAGGGAGCTTAATCAGTTGGGGTTTACTCCCTTTTTAACTAAACGCTGCATCTCTGCTTTTGGAGAGGAGGCACTCTTTCTTGGCAGAGCTGGACTGAGCAGCTCAGGTGTGGCTGGACAAATAACTCTGTGTTTACATTCCTCCAAGGTTTTGAGGCTTACCAGCTGATCTATCCTTTTTTTTTTTTTGAGGGGTGGGGAGTGGTGTGGTGCAGGGCAGAGAGGGCAGAAATTTAGACAAAGGACTGGAGCTTCCAGTGCCAAAGGGCACAAAATTAAAACTGTACCTTAAGATTTTACAGAGATTTTTGTACCATATTCAAGACCATGCTACATAGCCAGGTTAACAAAGTTTCTATGGCTTATGTACGCGTAATTTGGTGCAGATACACAGTACTTTCTCTCAACCAAATGGGAAGTGTTGTGGTCTCACGGCCATTTTCTCCATCTTCTGTACACAAACTGTGACCAGGTGCTTCCAGGTCACACAAGTTGGTTAACTGGCACTCTGTAGGGGGAGTTTCAAAGTTAGTTATTTATGGATGGACTGGAAATGAAGAACAGGATGATGTCTTACAGACCAGCGTTAGCCAATTCACATGCATACAGACCTGCGCACAAGAGAACAGAGTTGTTTGGGGGAAGTTGGCTTTCAAACCTGGTGTTACTAGGTTTGCTACTGGATAAAGTAATGCGGAAGGGCTTCCTGTGTGTCCGTGGGGAAGAGTCTGAAAGGCTGTAAAAGCAAAAATGAAAATTTGGGCAGGAGGAATATGAAGAAAATGGTGGCATGGACGATCCGAGAGACCAGGCTATGACGTAACACAGCTGGATTTCAAAGGATTTGTTCTTCCTGTGAGAAGAGAAGGAAACAATTCTCATTACTTCCAGAAGTCACCATGAATCCAGAGACAAAAATCTTTTCCATGCTTCTGGTCCCTTAAGGAGGGCTATCATTAAACTATCAGATTGATGTCAAAACTTGTTCCTTGGCACACAGATGCACGCTCTGTGCAGGGAAGCAGTATGGAGAAGAATACGCTGACTACTGCATGCTCATAAGCTCCTTTTTAACAAGGAACCCTGTTCAAGCCCTCTAGTGCCAGGCACACTGCTAGGGACAATGATAATTTTAAGTGCCATCTCTGGTATCAAGATTTTATACCCATACTAAATAACTAACAATTCAAATATCAAGAATGGTTTATCATTAGGAAGGATGATTTTTCTCTCTCCTGAAGTTTTACCCGCCTGTGAGGCTCAAGAATGAGAATTCGGAGTTAACATTTGTTCTAAAGACATGAAGATCAGTGCGTTCCCTTGGCTTCCTCTATTAGTTGGAAAGGGTGGGGGAAGGAAAATAAGCATGTAGCTTAATAGGAAATCAAAACTGGTTTGTGAATGTGTGTCTGGTCTGGCTTATTCATGACTGTGATACACATGTAAAATATGCTGGTGGTGCTACACAGTCAAAAAAGCATCTTGCCAATGCTGTTAAATTGCTATTTATTTCCTTTTAATTCCACTGGGTGTGACATTCATGTCTAAATACATCTATCATTTTGTTGGACTTTTCATTAGCCCTACTACAGCCTGAAAGGTTATTTAAGTTTTTGCATGTGGGAATGACCAGCTGTGAAGACTTTAAAATTGAAAAGGGTACTTTTATATTTTGACCTGACTTGACTTCACTTTAAAACAACAAGTCTTTTGTGTTTTGAAACTTGCCTTTTTTTTAGAATAAATGAAACCATATATAATTTTACTCTTTTAAAAATCTGCTTGTCTTGCTTTAGGGGAAAATACAGCATTTTAATCACTGAGTTTGACAAAAGTAAACGCTGTCATGTGTCATGGGTGATGTGATAGGCTTCATTGACTAGTTTATCCATGATGTAAATAGGTGATGCAGATCAAGGAGCCTGGTGCAGTGTGTTTGAATTATATGTGTTTACATCGTGTTGAAAAAGAGATCAGTGGCATGCCATAGAGCTTAATTAGGCCTACACAAGTTGGTGAATTGGTCTAAACTGAACTGGTCTACACAAATATGGCAATTCACTGAAATGACGTCGCAGCTATATGCTTATGGTTGTGCTGGAGATACAGGCTGACTGCTTCCCACTCACATAGCTGAGCTGGAGCGAAACCCTCTATTCTCGTGGTACAGCTTCCAAAGAGCCCTTTCAAGTAACGGAAATGATGTGATGCAATGAGACACTCTTGTAGAAAGTTTTGCATTTGACAGAGGAACCCATTAAGTAATTATCTTCTCTACTAACATACCAGGACCTGGCAGGAGTAGTTCAGTCACTGGAAATGTTCATATCCAGATTTTTGAGAAAATGTTGGTGTTTCACTCCCACGCCAGTGGGAATTATGTGAGTGATTAACATAGTCCTTTCGGAAGGTCTTTCTGATTTAGATTAATGAAGCGTTTGACAATCTTCCTACGGCTACTGGTTCTTGTGCAGTAGGAAGCAATGGGTGAGTTGCAGTGCCAAAAACTACTCTATTTCTGAAGCCTCTGATGCTTGAGTGAAGATTCAGCCTGACTGATGATGTTCCATCAGAAAAGCTTGGGCTCCAATTGTCAAACAGTCAAATAGAAGGGTGCACGGTGAAGTGAGCTGTTACTTACTGATGACTACCTGTGGTCTATTAGCCAAAAAACAGGTAATGAAATTTAGGCAAAAGTTGCCTGGAGATACATTTTATACTGCCAGATATTGACCGACTGGAAAAAATAGGTGTCTTTGGGCACAGAAGCCCTGCAGGTGTGAAACAGATGACAAACTGAAAACTGAATGTACGTTAGTTATTTTGTTGTGGGTAACCCCAGACGGCAACTCAGCACCACACAGCCACTTTCTCATTCCATCCTCAGTGCAATGGGGGACAGATTCGAGAGGGCAAAAGTGAGAAAACTCACGGGTTCAGATAAAGACAGTAAAGCAAAAGTCATGTGCACACACAGAGTAAAACAAGGAATCCGTTTACCACTTCCCATTGGTTCAGCCATGTCTAGGAAAGCAGGGCTCCATCACACATAATGGTTACTTGGGAAGACAAACACCATCACTCCAAACATACCTCCCTTTCCTTCCTCTTCCCTCAGCTCTATATGCTGAGCATGACGTATGGAATATCCCTTTGCTCAGTTGGGGTCAGCTGCCCTGGTTGTCTCCTCCCAACTTCTTCTGTCCCCCCAGGCTGCTCGCTGGTGAGGTGGGGTGAGGAGCAGCCAAGGCCTGGACTCCGTGTAAGCACTGCTTAGCAACAATTAAAACATCAGTGTGCTATCAACATTATTCTAAAATCATAAACACAGCACTATACCAGATACTAGGAAGAAAATTCGCTCTATACCAGCTAAAACCAGGACAAGTCTGTATGAGATTTGTCATTTTGGACCTGAAGAAGATCCTCCCTGCCCAAAAGCATGTGGTTTATTTTCCAGCTGTCAGCAGGTCTTGCAGAATGACTCTATTTCTCCATGCATTTTGCCTTGCTTATGACCTCAGGGCATCATGAAATAAGGTATTATTTATAAAATATAAGAACAGTAGTCAAGCATTCAACTATTCAGGTCACATGTTCACCCCCTTTTTTTCAGTGTGTAGGTGTATCTTCCATACCCATCATGCTGCTTACATTGCACTACGTGAGCTAAAGGAAAACTACTTCTCTAGCTAGCCAAGTGCCATCAAACACATGTGGAACCTATATGGGCCCCGTAATGTATGATGAAAGCACTCATCAACTGTGCCTGGAGTAAGTAACAATGTTCAAACAAAACAAGACAAAAGGCAGGAAAAAAACTCAGGCTGGAAAACTTTCCTTAACAGGGAATGTTTTGACTAGATAATGTAAAGTTGCCACGATTATGAGAAGCAGGTTTAGATCACACTTTCCTGGCTTCTGGTGGTTTTTACCACGGCTAGCATTTTAATCTATTAGGAAGATAGAGGTTTTTGTTTCTCTTTGTTTTCTTTTCTCCAGAAAGTACGAAGGAATCACGAGATCACAGTGAGCCTTTCTACGCATCAGATGTTAGGCTGTGCCATAAATGTCAGTTGGAGAGAACTGGAGACATTGTGCCTCCATCGTCCTTATTGATGTAGTGGAAAGACACTGGAAAGGACTCAAAGGGTGGCTTTAACTGCAAGCAGTAATCAGAGATCCAGACATGTTTTGGGTGATTTAGCAGTGGGAAAACACGAGTCATATTACTTTAAGCTACAGTAATCCTTGCTGTATTTCTAACCATCCACTGCAAAACAGTATGAATAATGCTTTGTTCTGCTTCTAAGGGCTGTAGGGAATGAACCCAGGTTGCTTTATCTGTGAATAATGCCTTGTCTTCACAAGCAACATGAATTATTTCAGCCGGTGAACAAACTGGAAGAATAAGAGCCTCAGAGCACTAGCAGAGTAATTATTTCCTCTACCACATTGCAACCTCACCTCTTGGTGATAATGTATTTCCACTGCTCACTGGCTGTGGTTAACGAGGTAGAAAGAGCATTCATAGAACAATAACATTGTTCCAAGAACATGAAATCTTCAAGTCATCGTTGGACTCCACTTCTTGTTTCCTCCTCCACCAGCAATGTCTGCCCATTTGCTTATCAGTCTCTCCAGAACATCAGACCTTTATGGTGATCCCATTTCTTACTCATGCTTTACTTATTTCCCAATATGGCTATTACTGCTTTTCAATTTAGTCTTCCTAAATCCATGCTTTGAATTTGAGGTCATTTAGAGTGCAGATGTGGATGAGTTACTATAATGTTAATCCATAGCAAGTACATGCAAGCGTATATATTCTGTGTGTTCAAAGAACAACATGTTTCATGTTTTACTGCATTATTTTGTTAGTAGTTGCATTGTTAAGCAGTAAATTTGGATTTGCATAGAACAAACAGATTGCCACGTTTTGTTCCAAGATTGCAAATTTGTGCCCTTTTAGCAAATTTTATCTTGGCACACCTTTAGTAAAGCAAGAGCAATACAGTTGTGGCAGCACACAGCTCAGTTGGCGCCTGAGAAGGGAAAGGCTCACAGAGACTCCTACTCCTGCCTGTAATTCCACCAATGCACAGGACACCACAGGTATGTCTACGTTGAGTTGCAAATATAAATGTAAAGATGCTGCAGAGACCACACTTCCAAAACTCCTTAACAAACACAAGATGTAGGGTCTGTACCTCTTCCTTCTGCCTGTCCAACTCAGAAGGGAGAACACATCGTGTATTTCAAGTTGCATAATCTTGATTCAAGACGCTCTGTTTCATGGAAGAGCATTTTCCAGTAATCCTGTTTTCTTGTTGTTCTCATCAGTAGAGAAAAACAGATGGGACCCCTCCTCTGAGCTGCACTTAAAACCACAGCCTACACCACCCTCACCTTTCATGAAATTTCACAGACGGGAAAGCTTGACAGACGTTAGAGCCAGCATCCATGATGTTGTTCAGACAAAAGGATGAAGCCCCAACAAGTCCTTTTCTATAGTAGCAGGCACAACATATAATCACTATTCCATGCACACCCTGTGCACTTTCCAGCACCTCTACATAGGTGTACAGACTTGCTGTGGTCGTAAACTCCTGTATTTCAGTCAGAAACTCCTGCTGCCATCTTCTCAGCCACCTGTGATGGCCATTATCTACACTGTCAACTTATGTCAAATCTTAGAATTGTGTATATGCCATTTTATGCTACTTTAGCACCTAAATTATTTGGTAATAAGCGCTCCATTTCTCTTCTCAGTCCAGGCCTCAGAGCAAAGACAGAGTGCAAGAAAACTATTTTCCCTGACATCTTTTCTGACAGCTCTGCTGGAACTTACGTATTGCTCTTTGAAAATGAGCAGATTCAGAGTTGAAGGATGACCCGTAGTAAAGCTTTACTAAGTGTGTGTGCCCAAAGTTATACTCTCCCCTTCCTTCTCACAGCATTTGTACCTTGGTCAAACGTTAAAGTACTCTTGGTTCCTCCTGTCTCTTTCACATGAGAAAAAGAAAGCAAAAAAAGCAAATGGCTTTTAACACAGGAAAACGTATTTTCTTTATATCTTAGGAAAAGAGATGAGGTATCAATTTCTTCAAAGCCCAAACACTGAAAAACAAATAACACATCCTGAGGCAAACATCTGCCTAAAGCAGTAATTTCAAAACAACTGAAGTCTGTCATAGTTTAAAGATTCTGTTTTCAGATACTTTCGCTAGAGGCAAGTGTTCAGTGGCCCCACCACAGATTACACTTATCTCTGCCGGCAATAATTTCTGGCGCTTGCATCCAACGTAGTGCTGCTGAACTTACGTACTGCCAGCAGCTGCTGAGAACTGTCGTTACTTTGCTGCTGAAGTAGCACTGTTGAGCAATCATGCAGCTAGTACGCCATGAGTATCCTGTAAATGTCAGATAAAGTGGAAAACAGATAGTCCCAAACTAATATGTATCCACCAACCACCTGCATTTAGGACAAAATGAAGAACTGCTGCACAAGAAATTATTTTAAAGTTTGAACAACAACTGACAATAGGAAGAGGCCTGTTTGTCTGAAGTTCAATGATAAAAGGCTTTCGTAATTCAATGCCTTAGTGTCAACAGTTTTTGGATTCTCAGAATTAAAAAAATTCCTTGGGTGGTTTCATGGTTATTCCTAGTCATAGCTAAACACAGAAGATTATTACAACATAATCTGATAACTACAACAGCTTAAGATGAATTGGAAGTGTGTGAATACCATACAAACACCATTATTTAGAATAAAGTCCTATAAATACTAAAAACCAGAATGCAATTGCTTAATATAAGAAGTTATCAGATGATTCTTTGCAGATTTTGAACATGTATACACCCAACAGTCAAAAACCAAGACTCCTTAGGAATTTCTCTCCTCCCAGCCTAGGAATGGCACCTTTGAAATCCAAAAATTAGTTGCTTTGATGCTATGTTTGGAGCAGTATCCACATTTAAAGTTACAGAAATAGATTTTGCCTCTCCCCAGATCTCCTGTACATGTGCACAGTATGGTCATGATAATTCAGCTCCATACTTTTCTGAACTTGCCTGGTTTACAGCCAGGGGTATTTCTTTGGCCTGAATTGGAGAAATCTGTTTTTCCCGGGTCCAGATTAGAAGAGAGTTTTGGACGAGTACTTGTGATGGTGATGTAGATATGCAGGTATATGTGAGGTAATACAAGAGTAATAACTAATAATAATCACTTTCTTTCTAAATGCAGAGTAATTTGGATCTATGAAACAAGTTTTTCAAACAAGTATGACAACAGTTACACACCTTTCAGTGTGTTTTATTGACACCTTACCTCACTGTGATCACACACTTTTTCAGAACAACAAAAAATACTGCTGACAGACAACTCCCTCAAATGCACTCAATATGAAGTCTGTAGTCTGGTGTAAACACACCTGTCAGGCATTAGTAAAATAAATTACTAGATTATAGAAAGTTTGTAAAATTATAGAATAAATGTTAATGACAAGTATTAACAAAGGTAATATATTTTTTATTAAACACGAGTTTAATCTACTTGTTGTTTTCTTTAACCTTTAGGATACCGAGACATGCAATTTCCTTATCTGCAGACTCCTAAGAAGCTAACTATTCACTCAGCTATTTAACAACCTTGTATTACATGCAAAAACAGCAGCAGAGCCTTTAGAATCTTTCTGTCACAACACTGAGAGAAGTTGGGGAACGATTTACCTGAGACCTAGATCTCTAAAAATGAATATATTTTTTACACAGAGAAGTCCAGGTTCAAAATCCCACATCTGTGCCTTCTCAGAATCTAGTCAGACATCACCACAATTATGGTCCCTGCCTTTATTCATACCTTAACAACAAAAATATTGATAAGATTATTCAAACAATTGCAAGCTTAGAAAACATAAGCTGAATGTAACTTGAGCCAGAGTTCATATTTTTAGTATGCAAGTATAGCTATAACAAAATGAAAGGAATCGTTCAGACAGTTAAGAAAGTGAAGCACTTTTGTAAACATATCCAAGAATCACAATGTTCTTAACCCTTACAAGAGTGGTCTTATTGCTATAGCTAGATTTCCCATTTTTTGATTTCATTAAATAGGTCTACCAAACAAAAAATCAAAGGCCTTTTCAACTGCCTAATGGGAAAAAAAATCCCCCAAAACTCAGATAAACAACAGACACCCTTCCACGAGTTGCATCAGGAGTGTCAGTACTGACTTGACATTAATAAGATGTCACCTGGAGTTCATTACATTACGATCACTAATACTCTAAATGATGGTCCATTTGCAGGAGCGGGGAGTGGCCACTAAGAGACAGGCTATCCAATGTGCGAGAGGAGGCTTGATGACACTTTCCCATCTTTTCCTGCCAGAAGGTCTTCCATGCTTTTGCTTTGGGTAGTAGGGTGTAGTGGGGACTCTCCAGCTGCTACTGAACAAACAGAATGTTTAAGGCCATCAGAACACAGCACACAGCCACGAAGGGGCTCTTCCGTTCACCTGGGTGAAGGGAAAAACAACCAAACCAAACAAAAATTCAGGCATGAATAAACAGATCAAGGCTGTTCCTATCCTAACATGGTAATTATTTCATTGCACATGCAAAGTGTAGTGGGGACTCTCCAGCTGCTACTGAACAAACAGAATGTTTAAGGCCATCAGAACACAGCACACAGCCACGAAGGGGCTCTTCCGTTCACCTGGGTGAAGGGAAAAACAACCAAACCAAACAAAAATTCAGGCATGAATAAACAGATCAAGGCTGTTCCTATCCTAACATGGTAATTATTTCATTGCACATGCAAATTAATAT
>NW_010248185.1:0-3070 GCF_000690775.1 Eurypyga helias | reverse complement strand
AATGCTATTGCAACTACAGTTGTGGATTGAGGAAGAACATGCACGGGAGTGGGAAAACTAAGATGTAGGATAGGATACAAGGAAAGAGTTGGAGCTGTTTGCTGCAGGCAAAAGTCAATAAAATTACTTCTATCTTATTATAAACCATCTTTTCTAAGATGCAGTTTCGAGGACAACATATTAAAAAAAAAAAATGCTGCTCTCTCTTAGTGCTCAAGAGAGTCAGGAGGCAGGCATCAGAAAGCCGATCAAGACACCCCATCTTTTACTGGCTTCGTTCCTGGTTCTGGCTAAGGGCTATAGTTGCTCACAAGCCGTTTGTGTCAGCTGAGGTGTACCTCGATGCTGCCTGGCCATGACAGCTGCTACATGCAGTGTGCATCTTCTACGCATGGTATCATGCAGGAGCCTGCTAAGCGGCTGTGGAGCTCACAGTGGCCCAGACACAGCCAGATGCCTGTCATTTTATTTTGCTAGAGAAATGTAACATTGTTAGCATGTGCATAGTGTCTGGTCCACAGATTTTCAGATTAGTGATAAAAATGGTCAACATATTACAGAAGTTGCATAGACATGTCTATTTCTGACTCTTTCACATTAGTGAAAGTTTTCCAGGGCAGACCAGGGATGAAAGTTAAGTTTACTCCATGAACAGACCTATTTGGTGGCAAAGGCTATCTAGAAAGATCTATTCTCACCCATCTGGTCCAGCACAAAATGTTACAGGGGTCTCTTGTTCAACAAATAAGCAATGAAAAACAATGAATCTTAGGTAGGGAACTCTAACACAAACAGGGGAATATTAGCAATGTTAATCAGCCTGCTATGCATTTACATGGGCACCCTGTATTTAATTAGCCAGGTGTTTTTACCCTTCTGCTTAAGCACTACTCTTCATGAATCCACTGACTTCTCTATGGAGAGCAGTCTCCCCTATTCTGGATGGTATTTCCAGCCTGTGAAACTGTCAGGAAGGGGTAACACAGCAATGGCTCTTTAAAATGGGAAGATTCCTGGTTTTAAGCATTCAGAAGCATGAGGACAGAACTGGAATTGTTTGCGTTAAATGAAGTTCAATTTCCTTTTGCTGTTTGAGACCTTCTGTGTTACTATACGTCGTTTCTGAAATGCAGTTTTGAGAGAAACATAAAGAAAAAAAAACTGTCAAGGCTCCAAACTCTAAGCATTAGGGTGTAATCCTCAGAAAAAGAAGTCTCTTTTACCAGCAGGACATACGAATACAAGGAGGAATGAACTTTCCATAGCAAAAGAAAAATAAAATACTTATAGTGACACCTCCCATAAGCGGGAGTGCCTGCCACAGTGACATTACAAGATGTTGCCATGATCTGGCATATATTTAATTAAACTTCAAATAACTGAGTGAATTAATGTCTGCAGTTTCACATCTGTTTAAAATGAATTTTTGAGGAAGTCCACCTCCTACAGTTTAGAGTATTACAATTTTCATATGAGTTATACTTTCCTGCTCTTAATTTTCTTAAAAGAGAAATCACCATGTGGCAGGATTAAACATCATTTTGCACAACTTTGTAAATATGCAACCACTTGCTGGTTATTAAAGTCTTATGCACATATGAAAAGGTTGTTTAAACACACCGGGCAAGTTAAATGTAAGGGAAGCCAGTAGGCATTTTCATTTTTAAAAGCCTACACTTTCTACATGCCTTTGTGATTAACACAAATGAAATGATAGGAATCATCTTCAAAGCCCATTTTCTGTTCTCAGGATATGGTACTCTTATGTAAGGAAATGGACAGGAGGAACGTTAAGATGCTATTTCCTCATCTGTCAGTCCAAAAGAAAATCAAATTGGAGCACTCTACATGTAAAGTTGAAAATAAATTAGTGTTTTACATGAAAAAGAGAAAAGGAATCAGTTCAGTATGGGGCACGAGTGCATGCATTACCTTGGATGCAGCAAATGCAAACATATTAAAGTTACTACACAATAGGAAACTTGAGACTGTATTCCAGATGAACTGCAGTTCTTTATCAAGCTGACAGGGACCTCATAAAACCAGCTGTGTACTCTTTTAAATAGTTCTTTTTTAAAACTGTTTGCTCTGCATACCTAACGGAAAAGAATATGCTTGCACTTAGTTAAAATTGAGATGGTACGGTAAGGTGTTCTGTTCAACCTTTAACAAACCTTAATGCACCTGATTTTTTACATTTGTTTTTGCTGGTGTACCTCAAAAATAATTTCAGACAGCTGCCACCTTGTCAGTATCTTTCAATTACAAAACTAAAATTAGTTCTGCTATGTCTATTATCTAAATAGGACAATATCTGTAATCATTTTAACAAGAGGTCTTCACAAAAAAACTGGTTTTTGCGTCAATGCTTTTTGACGTACCGAAAAAAAGTATGTCACGTCCCTTTCAAAGCCTGAGAATGCAGAAAAGAGAACCATACATTTTTCCTTTAGGTTCAGTGACAAGTAAGAAGATCTATAATTACAAGTTCAATGTTTCTGCTCTGCATTAGCAATGCAATTTGAAGAACACTGTCTTGACGATTGATTTGTAATCTTAAAAAAACCTTGGACATATCTTAATGTTAAGACTGAACTTCTGTTGCATATTTCCATTTCTTTCCCAAAATAAATTCAGAATAAGGATGAAAATAAATGTCTAAAATGAGATAAAGTTGATCAGCCTGTATATAGATAACATTTGACACAAACACCTTTGCATAATTCAACAGTGCACAGAAGCTAAGTAAAGAAAGGAGAGAGAAAAAGACATTTATGATTAAACAGAACCTCACTGCATTACGAATTCCATGTTGGTTTATTAATATAAGGTAAATATTCAGCTTTTGTCAGTAGCCCATCAGAATTTCAAACTCAAAGCAGTTTATTAGGAATCACTGATTTCTTTGTACGTTAATACGAAGTCTGGTCTTGGTTATTTCACATAATGAAATGTGCCAAAGATTTTGCAAATATAACACCACGTAATACGTAGCACCTAAAATGTAAGACCACACCTGGCCAAAGAGTTGTGATTAATGGAGTTTTAACTCCAGTTGGCAGCTGGTCAC
>NW_010248184.1:0-19303 GCF_000690775.1 Eurypyga helias | reverse complement strand
CCGCACCCCCCGGTCAGCGAAGAAGGCTCCTGACCGCGGCGAGGAGATCGGGAGCCACGAGAGGAAGGTGCCTGGCCGCCTCTGAAGTCCGTTGGGACTTGGAGGGGGTCAGGAGCCGTGGGAGGAAGGTGCCTGGCCGGCTCCGCCTCATGGCTGCCCACCCGAAGGCCCCTGGAGCAGTGCTGAGCCTTCCCCATCTCTCCCTCCTTCACGTTCACCACCAAACGCTTAACAGGGAGCTGTTGCCTGGCACACATTAGTGGCACGGGATCTTTCACCTGGGCCTCGTTACGCTTCTGTCCCTCCCTGTGGGTGCCATCCCGCACCACATCCCCCTTCTTTCCCTGCCCTTTACCAGAACACCCTGAGCGCCTTGTCAAAAGCATTGGCCCGGCTGCCAAAATGTTGTTGGTTTAGGCTTTTTTTAAGTAATGACTCAGCTCAAATCTGGCTAAGTACATTTAAAAATGCATTAATAAATAAACATGAGCTGCGTCTTAACTGAAAGCATTTTACAAAACCTGCCAAGCTACACAAGTTGATTTTGAAAAGATGGAAGCACCTCCCCATCAACTTTGCAAGTCAAGACAGGGAAACCCAAATCGATCGTCACTGTTCGTGCTTGGATGTGTACCGAACAAAGAATACTTATTTTCAAATACTGTTTGTTATGCCTTGAAAAACCAAATACAAAATCTCAACTATCTACTCCCTAATCACTATGCTGCTTGCAAATCACATCCAAATATAAAACATCAGTTTTCTTCATCAAGCCATTGATTAATTAATGGCAGGTTTTAAATGGCATTACCACACCAGGCACTTAAGTCAAAGCATTTAATCAGCAAGATTAAATGCAGGTCCTTTCCTGACATTGATTTTTTAGGTAAAATTCCCCACTGATTCAGCCAGGAGGTCTTATTAAAATTTGACAGTGTGCTACGGGCCCGGATTAGGAAAGCTGAGCTAGTCGAGCAGCCATTCACAACAATGGTATGACCCCAAGCAAGTGTCAGCTACCCCAGACGTGCAGTTTGGTTGGTAGCTCACCATCAGTAGCGTAATGTAGAACCAGATCTTCAAGGTGTCCATCAGCTTATAAACATCTCTCATCCAACTGTGGGTTGCGCATCAAATTCCCCATGTACCCAAGAGCCATCTTAGCCCCGTGTAGGCTGTTGCACCTTCTGCAAGGCCCCAGACCAGGAAGTCATGCTCGACCAACCTAATACCTTTCTGCCATGAAATGCCTGGCTCTGGCAGATGAGAGGAGATCAGTGGGTATTACCTACTGTGACTTCAGGGTGGCTTTTGACACTGTTTCATAGAATCACGGAATGGTTTGGGTTGGAAGGGACCTTACAGACCATCTAGTTCCAACCCCTCTGCCATGGGCAGGGACACCTTCCCATGACCAGGTTGCTCAAAGCCACATCCAGCCTGGCCTTGAAGACATCCAGGGCTGGGGCATCCACAGCTTCTCTGGGCAACCTGTTCAGTGCCTCACCACCCTCTCCGTTCAGACAGACAGGCTGGCACTGTCTTGCTTAACACTGGTGCAATTTTCAATGCTGCCCCAGAACCTGGGCAAACTGAGTAGTTTGGGGGACCAGTGGGTGACGTCTACTGTCAGACCCAATTGAGGAATATTTCTATTCCTGTGGAAAGCTCCAGGTGTCTGAGGGACAAGGGGTTGCCCTCCACCCAGACCAGCTCTTGCATCCCATTCGCCACTCTACAGATGCTCATATCAGCACTGGGCTGGGAAAAAAGGGGCCAGAGGCTGAAACCCTTGCAGGGACTGCTTTTCTCTGCTGTGTCGCAGGCTCCAGCACACATCCAACAGCAGTGCAGGAGAATCGTGTCCCCCTTCTCAATGCTGCCAGCCCCCTCCCCTGCTGTGGGCCTGCAAAGGTTGGACACCGGCTCCCGCGGTCGGGCACATGTGGGCAGGCAGCTGTGTCTCAGCAGACCTGACTGCACATCTGGGGCTTATGCCAGCTAATATAGGCATATTTTTAAGTAATCTCACTTCATTAGCTACTTTTCCAGGGCTTCAGCATATAATGAGTGAAATCCATTAGTCATCTGACAGTTCTAGTTATTCTGCATGTCAAGTCCTATCTCTTCATTTATATATCCAGACTGTTATGGCAAGCTGGTGTGCTAGTTGTACACCTCCACCTACTCAGTGCTAATTTAAGAGTTGTTATTTTTGGCTCACGGTGATTGTGTGCATAAAAAGTTCAGTTTCCTCCAAAAAATCTTAAAAGGAAGCATAACGCAGGACTGAACAGAAAACTCCCCTTGCTAAACAACATTTGCCCAACATCAGCAGATCTTGTTTTCAGGTAATGTAGCTGAAGTAAAGCACCTTCCTATGAAGGTTCTGTCTGACTTGATGAATGACTGAGTTGCAAAAAACACAGTCGCTTTTGACACAACTGGTAGATGGGGCATACGGCAGTAGCTTGATTCAAAAAAACAACTCGGCGATTCACAGTGAACAGGGTATAACTTACCACAAGGATAGTTCCACGACTGAAAACATGACATAGCATTTGCTTATCAAAAAATTTGTATGGGTGAGGAAAACTCAAAAGCAAAGTTCTGTCTCTTTTCCAGATGTCCCCTTTCCATTTGTAAAATTAATTATCTGTAAATGAAGCATTTTTCTCTTTGTAAAGCATGTTTTGATATTTCTCCTCTGCACAAAAGAGTGCTCTTATTCCTGAGCAGTGCACTCATGTACCTGAGAGACAGGAATGGCAGAGGATATTTCAAGCTGAAAAACTGGAAGAAGGGTTAAAAAAAAACCAGACACAGGGAAATTGTTCTTTGAAAAATAGTTGTAGGCTGCTACCAGTACATCCTTTCAAGGATGTGCAGCTGCATGCATGCAAGCTGACGGTTTATGTCCTGCAAGGAGTTAGCATAAGGTTTGCTTACCACCAAAGTCCTAACCGGGCCGTCAAAATTGAATTGAATTATGACGTGTTCTGTGCTGGGGAACTTCATGCCTTCTTTTTTTCCTGACAGCTTTTCCTGTACCTTAAAATAAATGTTTACCACAACCCAGAAGTTGTTGCCTTCTTTTTTCTTTGAAAACAGGAACAACAGTGTGATAATGGAGGTTTCTTTCTGGTTTTTAAGTAAAATTAACTCGGGTTGGTTCCAAGACCCTGAACTCCATACACAGAAAGTAACTATGCCTGCTTCATATCCTTTTTAGAAGGGATGGTCTGCTTCACGGAATGCAAAATATCCATTACCCCTTTAAGTCCCTTGAAGAAGCTCTCCCAGGCCTTTGCATGCTTCAGAAATTATAATAATGCATTCCCTGTTTTTTTCAGCCAGCATTTCCCTGAATAATTTTCAGGCTGCAGCAAGGCTAATGGTAGAATCGCATCCTTGCACATCTAGGATTATGTAAAAGAGGAGATGTGTTTGATGAATTATTGTCCATCTCAGCCTCCCTTTTGAACTACGCTGTTATCTGTGCTCACTGCCGGTTGCGAGTGAAGCGATATGTAAAATCACAGAGTACTCTGGGTAATGGGAAAGTCTGAGCTTTCCTGGGGTATGATTGCTCATGCCATCAGGACACGTATGAGGAAGGCAATAGCCCTTGTTTCCAATCCCCGTGCTGTTGTCGGTTTGTGGTATTAAATGGTCTCTTTCAATGTCAGTGCTAATTTATGGATAAAGAATGCATTACTGGAAAGCCTATATGAGCAGGGAGGGGGAAAAAAGGGCCATCATTGAAAATATTTGTCTGTAGTTGGATTAGCTTAACCCACGCATGTAAACTCAGGCAAAATCTGTGTTATTGCATTAGCCTTTTACTACTGGAAACCTGGCCTCAGCACTGATCCAGGTCACAGACAGAAAATCATTTACTGGCCTTAACTAAATCCCAAAGGGGACATTTGCCCTTGCGACCACCTCACTAAAACCCCAGCAGGCATTGGTTTGGCTTTTGCCTTTGTGAAAGGAACTGCAAGGAGCCACCAAAGGTGGGCAGGGGAGAGGACAGGGGCACACTGCAGCAGCATTTTCCTCTTCCGCCCTTCCTTCTGTCTGCAAAACAGTAACAGGGGCGTTGGGATGAACCCAGACTTGTGTGTTGAGTTCATCGGGAGCACCAGTGCAGCTTGAGACGTCAAGGATGAACTTTAAGGGGGTAGAAATAACGGAATTTTTGAAAGCTAGGTGTGACGGGAGTGCCTATGTGAAAGATACCCCTTGGCAAAGCAAGAAAGACAGCCTACCAGACAGACACAGTCTGAGAGCACGGGTTTTTGGGGCACTTCTAGGCACTCACTTCTTCTCTTGGGGTGCAGCTTGATACTACCTCTAAGCCACTCCTGACAGCAGATGACAGTACAAAGGTGCAGCATTGGTCCCACTCCCTCACTACTTGCCTTGCACACTCTGACCTGCGGTGAGCAAGCTCCATCACCCAAAAAATTAACTCTCCAAAACCAAGACATCAGCTTTCTCTTGGTCTAGCTCCCTGAGCAGGCTGGTAGGATAGACTGGAGAACCTTCCCTCAGTGGATAGCTATTGTAGGGGTTTAGCTATAACGTACAGAGTGCAGCAAGGAGCACCCCGAACAGCGGTGTTGGTGCAGCAGAAGGGGCTGGCGGAGGTATGACTGGGTGGGGAAAGTAGAGAGGAACCAGAAGACACCTGAGGTGGCATTGCCATTGAGAAAAGCACAGCCTAAGCCTGCAAATCAGGCGGTTGCAGGGAGAGGCAGTTTGGTTTGATGTTGGTTGGTCTTTGGTTTTTTTTTTTTTGCTAGACCTGACACCATCAAGAAACAGCAGCTTTCAGGCCCACAAGCCCTTCCTCGTTTATGAAACAGAAGCAACAGTCTTTGTGTTAAGAACAGACTGAGTTGAGTTGCTCTGGGTTTAATTGAATTATGTTAATTGGCTGCACAATTTGAGAACAAGTTAGGTCAGTACTTGTGAAGTGCTCACAAGAGAGAGGTGGTAGGAGACATAGGTAGTACAGCTTATGGGATACTGAGGTGTTAGTAAGAGGTGAGCATATATAATATATTTTAAAAGTCAGTATCTTTATAGCTGAGATGTCTTTTTAGCCAGTAGGCTCATTGATCCCAGATTCACCTTTTGAAGGTGTTTTGTGTCTTCCTGTGGGTGCCCATTTTATGCAAAACTGCCTGCTCCCCCATTTTCAATGTGGGGCATTTTCTCTGTGGGCTGTTTGTAGGAGCTAGTTTCCCCCAGGCTGTCTCTTCACGGGGCTCTGAGAGGCCTGGACACCCGGCCTGCTTTGGAGGCTGGGGGTGGGCGATGACGAGTTTTGCAGTGGGTGCTGTGCAGTAAACCCCCTCCCCGGGAGGCCTAGGGAAGGGCTTGGCTGAGTAATCCAGGAGAGGCACTGATGTTCTGCAGGGATGATGTCTAAGAAATACCTGTATGAGTAATAAGAATGGATTTTAAGAAGTCATTTTATCTAGAAATTGTTATTACTCAGCTTGTACCCACGTGGGCTCCTGCGGAGGTGGCCTTCGGTGCTTCCGATGCTTGCTCTGCAGCATCATCTGGTGGTAACAGCAGGGAAAAATTACCCCTCCGGCACCCTTCATCTGTGTATCCTCCATTGCTGTAGCACCCCATAACCCCCCCGCCTCTTTTTCTTCTCCCCACACTCCGTCTCCTGTAGGCAAGTTGTTTCTCCTACAGCAACTGGAGTCACAGGAAGAACTCGAGAAGTAGTTGGTTCAGGTGACTGAAAGGCCGCTGGTCCCAAAACTGGCACGGTGTGAAACATGCCTCTTGGTAGAGGGTCAGCAGGGGCTGACACATCATTGGACCCCTTTGGAGAGTTGCATAGGATTTATACAGCCCACGGGTTCCACGCAGTCCTCAGTGGAGGCCATGCATCACACTGTCACTGCCTGGAGAGCAGATACAGCGCATGTAAAACGGAAATCAACGCCGTGGGGTAACAGGGACAGGTAAGTGACCCGAGGGCTGTGTTGCCATCAGATGGCTTTCTCGCCGTAGGCGAGCACCACCACATTCATGTTCATCTGGTGAACATGGATGCTGGTAACCGTGGGGACGGGGTGGCTCTGGCTTTGGCATGGGCCATTAGAAGCTTACCCTGTTACCTGCTGGGGTGGCTTGCAGTGCTGCCGTCTGGGCTGCTTCACACCCAGCCTTGTTAGCTTCCCTGGGTGGACTCGAGAAAATCTGGGCAGCCTTGGCTGAGCAGAAAGATGGTTTCACTATGCGCGCTCCCCAGCCCGTGTGCCGCAGCATTCAAGGACGTTCAGTACGGCTCTTCACAGCTCACTGTCCTGACTGCTACAGCTGACCCTAAGCAGCGCGCAGACCTGCAGGAACGCAGTCCCAGAGCAGCTCTTACAGACACAGCTGTGTAGTCCATTGGACTTGCCTGCTGGCCTGTCTCCTGAACGGGCTACCTGGGGAAACATGCTTGCCACTCGCAGAATGCCAGGGGAAAGGGGCAGGTGGCCCTGCTGCTCAAGCCTCACCCAAACCTCCAAGGCTTCTGTCCCCAGTGACGGTGACTCAATCTGCCTTTTTGAGGCAAACCTGCAGCACGGGCATATTTATGGAGAATTAATCATACTTTACCTCACAATGTGTCAGGACTGTGAGACGGAGAGAAGCACAAAGCTGCTTATGAAAGGACAGGGAGAGAGTAGCCCCTGCCCTTCCTGTCTAAATCATTACCCTGGAGCTTTTCTTCCTCAAATATTAATGTTGTCCTGATTACCTGCTCCTTATGAAAAGGTGATTGTGCCTGCGGACTTTCTGAATAATTCATTAAAAATATTAAAGCCAGAGAGAAATGAACTTTTACTTACCAGTGGATTAGAGCATGGCCTGCACATGCCATCCTTGCCCTGGGGAGGAAAACAATGGAAAGCATTCCCAGCATCCTAGTGCTTTGGAGATGGCAGTATGGAGAGCAAAACCAGTGGTCAGAGTTGCTACAGGCCATCTTCCCCCAGATGCATGTAGGTGTGGAGTGGGAAGGATGGCTGGAATTGGCAGGGGGAAGTGAGGGGTGGGGAGAGGCAGCTCAATGAGCTTTCCTTCCATTTATCTGTACTTTTAAGCCACGCTTAGCATCATTGCTTCCATAGGTAGCCACTGATGGGGTCACCGCCTTTCCTGAAGATAAACAAATTAGGCAGACAGTACAACCCCATGTCATTTTCAATCCTGCTATCTGTGGTGCCACAACCATCCCTGATGCAGTAATTCTTTTTTTTTTTCATGCCACTTCCAAGTTTGACCAAGAACATGGATTCCCCTACTGCGATTTAAGACACAGCTCAAAAAGTGGTTGGGCAGATTAGATGACACATGCTTTGAGCAGTTGGCCCAGGCATGCACACCTATAGTCCCTTCGGAAGGACATGGTCTTGACAGGGATGTGAGATAGGGCTGGAAGGTGAAGGATGAGGTGCCAGAAGAAACAACTCTTTGTATATGTGTCTCACTTAAACTGGTGACTCTTGGCCACGGTGGGAAAGCACCAGGTTGGTTCTCTGTTGCTAACTCAGCTTTGAACATGTGCTGGCAGGAGAAGAGATCATGGTCTACAGGGGCTCGGAAGAGGACTGCTGCTCTGACCCTGGGGCAGAGGCTTTGACTCGTGTCGTGCCTCAGTAGCAGATCATGGTCTACAGGGGCTCGGAAGAGGACTGCTGCTCTGACCCTGGGGCAGAGGCTTTGACTCGTGTAGCAGTAGCAGGAGAGCTCACCACACCCCCTGCATGGGTGGCTCCAGCCCTGGAAGGGAGGAAGGTCCCAGAGTCTTCGCTCTCACCCTGGGCTAAGCTTGCATTGCTGGATGGAAGAAAAGCAAGGACTGATTCCCAGCTTAGCATCTAAACAGCACATCCCCAGTGCGTGTCTGTGGCCTAGCCTGCTCTGTTGGCAGCTTTACCTTGGAGTGGCTGACTGAAATGATCTAAAAGGTTGACCTAATAATTACTCAGTGCAGATAATCAGGAATCCAGTGCCTGAACTTACTGCCTAGTCCTCCTGTACTCAGCGTGTGTAGCCATACCTTTTGTATTCTCGAGGAGCTGGGGCAAAAGTGTTGCCCTGCAAGGACTCCCACAAGCCAGAACATGTGCTGTAAGGCTGGGGGGAAAAGGCAGAAAGCAGGTGGAAGTAGAGCTTGAGTTAGCTTCTCTGGAGATGCACCCTCCAAGATGGTGTCAAGATATTTTAAACAACCCCTTGACTTTCGTGAGTTCTTTCTTTTTTGGAGTTTTCTGCTTGGACCTCAACGCTCGGAGAGACTTTGATGTAGGCAGTTTGCCAGTGCAGTCTTGGGCAGCTCAGGAATCCAGAAGTGGCTGGACTGAGAGCATACCCGTCCATCCTGTGATGGATGTCAGATCCCACCTCAGAGGGGAACAGAGGGTGATAGGTGTTGCTGAACGCTTGTGCCTATTGATTTGTGTTTATTAGTTCCATTATTTCTATTTACACAAGCGCTTTTGCTGTCCTCCCGTAACTCAACCCTGTCAGGCTAATGCAGGTGATAAGTCACTCTACCCTCTGATTCCAGCAAATTGCTTGTCCAGGATGGGCATTTGTTTTCCTCCTACACAGACAAACTACAGCCTGTGTCTGTGCTGGAAGGGGGGGACTAAATGGCTCTGTGCCAAGCATCACACTTAAGACCAGCCATAAGCACTGCTCTTGCAGGGTTTGGCTGAGCGAGGGGAGGAGGAGAGGGAAAAACCTTGGAAGCTCCTCATGGAATTCAGCCCCTGCCACATTAAGTGGGTGCTGGCACCGCCCCTGTGCCCTTTCATTACTAAATCTCATTATGGGATTAGTTTGTCTGTGTCCTCCGCATTTTGCTCTCATTTCTGAAGCAGGGCGAATTGTTTAGCAGTCTGTGTAATTGGGAAACGGTATGTTGGAGGAGCCAGGTGTTGTCTAAATCAATATTCCCATCTTGTGAACGTAAGGGGGCTTCTGTTACACAGGGCTGGTATGTTCCTCACTTCTCTCTGTCCTGGCAAGGTCCTACGTGTTGCCAAAGGGCGAAAGATCACATCTTGCCGTTTTTACTGAAGCCATTGACATATTGCAATATTAAAAAGCTCACAAAGTATCACTGGGTCATTCACTTGGAAATCCTTTTTTCCTCAGACAGACCATGGGAACATGACAGACTGGTTCCATGTTCTGCCATGGATGGGTTTCCCCACACACAAGCAGTCTGATGTAAGATGCCATATCAAGATCGTCTCTGTGTCCCCAGTGGAATTAGAGCCATCATTTGTACAAATGTGAAGGCTTTCTGACCTCTTTTCAGACCAGTTTTTAACCCTTGTAAGACACATTCTCTCTTCCAGAAAACTATCAGCTATCCTCCTTGGGCATTGTGGGATAAAGAAGGAGATTTTTTTTACCAATAGTTTTTATTGTCACACAGCCAGCGATTCATCAAGGTTTTCAAATTACAAACCTAATTTAAAGAGGGCAAATATATTTTTGTTGAGCTGATAAGCCCACATCATTTCTTCCCTTTGCTTCCTCAGACTCCTCACCCGCAAATCTTAACGTTAATCAAGCATATCCAACAGACAATTAGGTCTTATCCAAGTCCTGCTTTTGCCGGATGGTCTGAGCCTGGAATCTGTATAAAACGGGATTAGACATGAAGCATGTCATCTGGGTAAAAGGATGTACTGGGAGGAAGGCAATAGGAGCCTATCACAACCGTTCTTGTTTAATGGAGCAAGGACCGTCTACCCAAAATGTTCCTTTTAGGTCTTATTTTAATTGAAATGGAGTTATCTATGCACCAATGGGGAATTAAGCACGACTTATAAAACCTTGCCAGGCTCAGATGGGCTTCAGTTTCTCATGGTTCCTAGATCTGAACGCCGTGCAGGGGTTCCCCACAGTGGACTTTCTCTGAAGAGCTGGTGTCCCAGGGCCTGACACCAGCAGCTTGCACAGTGCGGGTTCGAGTGGGCAGGGCCTGCCTGAACCCAGCACTGCTGAAAATCCAGTGCCCAGCAAGGGGATGAAATGGGCTGCAGAAGATCAGTGGCCATTTCAGGAAGGCTGGTGGTCAGCCTGCTGGTTTATAAGGTGCTGTGGGAATTTCTTCCCTCGCCTTTGGGTTTCCTAAAGAAAGAAGTCATTATTCCTGAAGAAGACGGTAATATTTACAGGAGAGAGGGCAGGGGCAGGCGTGTGCATGTATAAAGTAACCAACATGCCTGGTTATCAAACTTCTTTTTCTAGCTACTGCAATTTTCCCAGTATTTTAGCAACGCAAGAGTAGAAGTACCGTGAAAGGTAGCACCTGGCAACCGAAATCTGGACCACTGATGCCATCCAGTGGCTGGCACACACGAACACACTTGCCACCACTGATAAACCCTGAAATAAATCCTGCTCTGGTCGGCTCCTCCGCCACGTCTGCCAAGGCTGAGTTGCAGGATCATAGAACCCGACCAGGATGTGGCACTGCCAGAAGGCAAGGCTGCCAGAGGGCAATGCCCGCCCGTCGCTGAAATGAGAGAGGGGCCCAGACAGAACGAAATCTGCACATCCAGAGCTAGTGCCATGGAAGTGGTCCTCCACATCCTGAAGCAAATGGCCTCCTGTTGATCACCCCACCTCTGCAGGATAGCCCATTCCTACAAGGTACACTGCCGGTGGGTGCCCAGATCCCAGCACGGCGGCCGGCGCTCACCGATGGCGGCCGGGACTCGCTGTAAAAAGGCATAAGGATTGCTTTGTGGCAGTCGGCTGGCCTGGTTTTTCACCAGGGGGTACCAGCTGGGGCTGCAATGGAGACTCACGGTGGTAATTTGGGCCTGCAGCGGTGTCGGGCACCCCACAGCATGGCACCGGCCCAGGCCGAGCAGCTCTGCTAGTCTGCCCGGAGCAAAGGTTGCCCTTGTCCCTCAGACCTCCCAGCATAATGGCATGCGGCATCACTCCTTAGCCACGGTACATCACAGTGATCCCAGCTAGGAAATCCCTGCTACGAAGTGTGTGCAAATTAGCCTGGGCCATAACGACAGGAACGGATTAGGGAACAACTGGGCATGAAGACAGGAAGCAGCGCTGCTCTCTACACCTGGGTGCCGAAACCTTGTCTTCCTCTACTGCATAGCTGAGCTGTTCGCAGGCGTGTGACACGGTGGGCCACCTGCCAGGGACTGTTACGAGGTTTAAATTACTCCAGTTCTGGAAAAGTACAGGGACTGTCCGCTGGCCCTACGTGCCGGCTCAGAGTCCCTGGCGCTGACAAGCTGGGGAGCATTCCCCCAGGGCTGGACACAGGTTTTGGTGGATGCTGTAGCCTGTTCCAGAGCAGCAACAAAGTTTGGCCCTGGCAGGGACCTACAGGGAGGCTTTGAGAAGTCTCTTGACACTTGCAAGTGATTGTGGAAGAGGACTTTTCCTTCTATCCACCAAAACCAACAGTCACAGTGCCCAAGTCCTGAGTGGGAAGTTTCGCCTCTGCTCTGGCCACGGTCTGCGAAGGCATTCCAGACCACACAAACCCAGAGGGACGTTGCTTGCGCCCCAGGTGCAAAGTCTGCAGGCTTTCTCCTGTGGTGCACTTCGTCCCTTTGGCAAGGCTGGAGATGTCTGCTGACCTATGGAAAAGATTTCCTGACAGGTGAAAAGTGGTCACATAAATATTAATTACAAGGCCCAGTGGAAATTGTGTTACAATACCTGGCTAATGCATTTCACAGCTGCATTCCCATTTATTAATTGCTTGTACTGAAACAGCACCCAGAAGCCTCGTTTCACTGACAGCTGTACAAACCCAGGCTGAGTTCTGCTGCTGGTTCATGAAAGTACTCGGCTGCTCCCCAACCACCCCATGTCCCGAGAGAAGAAATCACGTGTTTTAAAACTCCAAATAAAAACACATCTTTGTTATTCTGGACACCTGCCTAGATGTATTCCGTTTGGCATTCTTGATTTCCCACTGCAGAAATTTGATAGTTTACCCTGTTGTATCATTTAGGTATTTTCTAATTGCATATAATTAGCATTTTCACCGTGATTTTGTACTGAATCAAACGATTGCATCTCCAGGATTACACAACAGCTGAGTTGAGCCAAAGCAATAAATACAAACCAGCTCATTCTTTGGTGTGCAGACACCTGCTTACATTTCCTAAAATGTAAATACGGCGAATATTAACGAGGGAGTGCAACACAGTTTGCTGAAAAGGGAGTGCTGAAAAGTATATCCATATGAAACTGAGCGGGAAGTTCCCTCTGGCATATGCCTATGTGGGTTGGGATCCACAAAGCAACTTATATACCAAGTGACATCACGAGTTTGGTTACAACAATAAGGGCTTTTATAAACAAAAACCTAGGTAAAAATCTAAGAATAAGCTTTTCTTCCTCTGTGCTGTGAATGAATACTTAGCAGGTCATTATATATAACATGTATGTTGTATGAAAAGGTTCAGGCTTTCTTTAGATTCTATTGATTTTTATCCTAGTTGATATTTTAAATATATTTTCCTAATATATACTTATACACTCACGCACACGAATTAGCTGGTTGCATCCATTTAGGTGCCTGGAGCCTTTCAGTGGGCAAAATAACATTCCTGAACACATAAACATAGTCTCTTATTTAAAAAAAAAAAAAAACAAACAAAAAAAAAAACACCAAAAAAACACCCCAAACTTCTCTCAAAGGAGCCTTCTGGACAATGTTCTGTCTTCGAGAAGTCTCAGAGGTAGCATTTTCACTTTTTCATGACAGAGACTTTAATCACCAGTCACCCAAAGTGTGTTTTGCTCTGTAGTCCCGGTTCTGGCCCCCTCAGCAAAAGCAGCCTGGCCAGACACCACTGAATACCCTCAAACACGCACGCGCCCATCTCCTTCCCGACAGTGCAAATGCCCGATAAGTGTTAGCTGCGACGCCGGAGCTGGAGCACCTCCTGCTCCCCTGCTCCAGGGTTGGCGTGGGGCCGGCCAAGAGCCTGGCGTGGGGCCAGGGAGCTCCACTGGCGCAGCCTCACGAGATGCCTGTTTGCCAGGAACGGGGGGAAGGACGCGCAGGACTCTGAGCTGCCTTATGTTGGCCAGGCCCGTGCTCCTGTGACAGCACCAACCCAAACCCTCCGGGCCTGGAGTTCTGCTCTGGTGAATCCAGCTGCAGCATGCAATCCCAGGGCTTGCCCTCGTCCTGCCCCGCTCTCCTCCACTGGCGCAGCCTCACGAGATGCCTGTTTGCCAGGAACGGGGGGAAGGACGCGCAGGACTCTGAGCTGCCTTATGTTGGCCAGGCCCGTGCTCCTGTGACAGCACCAACCCAAACCCTCCGGGCCTGGAGTTCTGCTCTGGTGAATCCAGCTGCAGCATGCAATCCCAGGGCTTGCCCTCGTCCTGCCCCGCTCTCCCAGCAGCAGCAGGAGGTGGGGGCTGAGAGGGGGGCTGCCGTGGGCAGAGGAGGGGGGCCCATGGCCTTGGCGGGGGGGCACCTTGTGGCTGCTGGTCGTGGCTGTGTTTTTCCGCCTGCAATCCAAGAGGGTAAATAAATGGCTGGAGGTGGGGGTGCACGCACTGAGGCTGATGGAGCAACGCTCGTTTAAAATAGGTACGCGCAGGAGAACAAGGCCTCAAATTAGTTTTCATCACCTTAACCAAAATATTCTTTTGAACTTTTTATAAACCATCCCAGCCCAGTGAAAAGAAAAATAATCATCTAGTGAATGCTTAAAAAGCCATTTTAAACTTCAGCTATGTTTCCTCACAGGACAGTTTGATTGCAGGCAGCACTGTGCTGTAGCATCAGCTCTCGTAAAGACCTCAGCAAATCACGATTTCTGCAAACAGCCAGAGAATCCACAAGATCCACGTGCGCATCCATCCCGTCTTGCATGTAACAATCCCACCGGTCACTGCGAGCTGCCTTGTGCTCCCAGTTTCAGCCTGACAGCTGTTTCAATGGGGAATCTCCCAAGGGCTGCCGGGTCTGTGAACTCTGAGCAGGGTGCTGCAGGATCGGCCGTGCCTGGAAGGAACGCCTCGCCTTCCCATGGGGTTTTTAGCCAAAGGTCACACAGCCTTTTGAGCAGAAACAAAGGTCCACGGTTTCCTCCATAAGCTACTTCTGCTGTTTCAGGGAGAGGAAGGCAAACAATAGCATAGCCTTACTATTACCATTAAAATATTGTCAGCATTTTAGCGCAGCACTGGCAGCCGCTCGGAACCCGGTCTGAAACCCCCGTGGCAGCGGGCGCTGCCTGGAGCACCCTCTCCGGTGTCTGCTGCTGCCCTGCGCAGGCACCTGCCGCCCAGTTCCTTCAGAGCGTGCCCATACGGGCCAGGGGGGACGTGGAGCATGGGTTTTGCACTGCTTTCACAGACCACCCGCTGCCAACTTCTGTACCTGGTTCAGCGGGGGATGTGTGTGATACATGGAATTCGCTAGAAACACACACTGCAGTAACAGGAGCAGGCTGTGGCACCACATGAAATATTCAAAGTCCAGCCTTTGGTGAATGATAACAATTTAAAAAAACCAATAAAATTGGTGGACAGACCTTGAATAGCACCAGTGCCCTGGAAGCGTTGTAGTAACTTGCAGGCGAAAGCCCCGTATTGGGTACAAAGGTCTTCATCAATATTTACACAACCTCTCCCGTGAGTCTAGTGTTTCAAGTTTGTTTTCAAGCTTGTCAAGCAAGCGAGGTTGAGAGACTAGCAGCAGACAAGATCAGCTCAGTTCAGCTGTGAAAAGTGAATGTTATTTTTAAGCTTGTGTGTTCCACATAAAGGCTTTCCAGCTGACACTATGTTAGTAACATGAATGCTCTGGTTATCGGCACCACTACCCCTTAATTGGAACGGCAGGCTTTCCAGCAGGGAGCCCCCCTCACAAAGTTTCTAGTGGAATAATGCTTAATAATTTCCACAGTACATTTAGTCTTCAAAACGCTATACAAACATCGACTCAGTTAATTACCTCTCCCAGCATCCCTCAGAGGTAGGGAAGTGTCACTACCCGCGTGTAATCAAATCTGAAGGCTTTGATGACACACGACGTCTGACCCAGGACAACACAAAGGCTCAGGGTTCAGTTTGGTCCCTCAGCGCAGGTACCTAGGACTCTTTGGGACGCAGCACGGTACCTTCAGGGATGCACAGGGGGCTGGCAGGTAGGGAACAGCAGCTCCAGGACCCCTTCTCTAGCAGGCAGAGGCCAGAGGAGATCGCCAGGGGCATCTCAGGTGGTGCTAGACACCAGCGTGTAGACAGATGGAGCAAGCATTAGACAGTGGGAGAGTGCAGCATCTAGACTGCAAGGATCCCAAAGGAAAAAAAATCAACCCACAAGCCTCCTCCAGACCATGCATAATACACAATAATAATCTGCATGTGGTGCAGCACTCTCCTCACGGAGCAAGCCCAAACAAACACGCGTACATTGCATCCTCTGCGCATAAGGAGACCCTCAAATGCAGCAACTCTGCGGTGCCACAGCAAAAGGCAGCTTCCACCTTCCCATGGAGAAGATCTGGATGAGGAGACCGGGCAGTCTGTCCATTGCAGCGCTGGAGAGCCCGCTGGGATTCTCAGTTGCCAGAGCGCAAGGTTGCAGAGAAGAGAGAGTTGTCTGCTTTCCTGCACGTTGGGATGAGCACACACTGGGATAAACACAGCTGTACTTAATGTCACCAGCCGTGTCCCTTCCAGAGACACATATCCAGGGACACAGCTGGCCCTTGCAAAGGACCACTGTTCAAAATTCATGCTGGTACAGGTTACTTAACGGAAGAGAACAAACATAAAAAATCATGTTAACACAGATTCATGAACAGTGATCTTGATGAGTGGGCACACGAGCTCTGGCCATCTGGAGTGATATTTACCACACCAATTTCATTTTCACCCCATGTTTTTCCACAGGAGTGATCACAAGGAGAAAATACTACATATTTGCATAAGGTGCCAGAGGTATGATTGCCATGGGAACCACAACCCTCAAAATTCCCTCCGATTATTTAATCCGTATAGAATCTTCATCAGAAAGCATTTTAATGTGCTGCATGGGCTTTATGCTTGATATATGCTGTATTTCTACAGTGCATTTTTACAGGTCTGGGATTTTTTCTTACTTTTGCACATTTTGCTTAGAGTTTATTGGTTTATGGCCATACAGATTAGACAGATTACCCTCAACATCAGAAGGATATAGACCGGTTGGAGCAAGTCCAGAGGAGGCCACGAAGATGCTCCGAGGGCTGGAGCACCTCTGCTGTGGGGACAGCCTGAGAGAGTTGGGCTTGTTCAGCCTGGAGAAGAGAAGGCTCCGGGGAGACCTTATAGCACCTTCCAGTACCTGAAGGGGCTACAAGGAAGCTGGGGGGGACTTTTTACAAGGGCCTGTAGTGACAGGACAAGGGGTAACGGGGTTAAATTGAAAGTGGGGAAGTTTAGATTAGATAACAGGAAGAAGTTCTTCCCAGAGAGGGTGGTGAGGCACTAGAACAGGTTGCCCAGAGAAGCTGTGGATGCCCCATCCCTGGAAGCATTCAAGGCCAGGCTGGACGAGGCTTTGAGCAACCTGGTCTAGTGGAAGGGGACCCTGCCCATGGCAGGGGGGGTGGGACTAGATGGGCTTTCAGGTCCCTTCCAACCTAAACCATTCTGTGATTCTATGATTCTATGACTTCTGTTAACCTACATCACACAGTAATTATTTGTCCTTTAAACTGACAAATGAGGAAATAACCAAGACACTCTCAAATCCTAGTCCTTCAGAGATTCCTGTGTGCGTACCCTTATACAGCAAGAGCAACCCTTTTGATCAACACTGAAAAATGCTCCACTCCCCTGCTACAACAGTTACGCTTTGCAGGCAACTGGAGAACGGGGCAAACAGGCAAAGCTGTGTGTCCATCCAGCCCTAAGTCTGTCCCTCCCGTACTCGTTTCAACCCTCTGGGCCCCAGATGAGCCCACCTTATCACCAGTTTACCTATATAGGTGCAGCTAGGCCCAAGCTCTAAGTTTCTACCCCAGCTGGGATGGAAGAACCAGGGCATGGGGCAAAGGGTTGCAAGAGATGTCACTCTTTCTCAGGCCTGCCAGATCCTCCATCCTACTGTAGTTCCTACTGTAGTTCCTACTGTCAAAGTTTGTAATTTTCCTTCTTTCCTCACTGCCTTGACTCTGACACTCCAAATAACAAAATAACGTATTGCTACCGAACACCCAGTTCAGCTTCTTTGGGGTGTTTTTTTTCACCTGCTGGTGAGATTTAAGAAAACAAAGGAGCTAAAAGGAAAGAAAACAAAACACAAACCTTTCCCTGGCTTCTTGCATAAGACTTACAGGAAAGAGTACAGCTGTAAACTAATACTTTTTTATTTCTTTTGTACTTGTGAGAAAGGAGTAATAGAAAACACTCTGAAGCCTGAGGCCATGACCTGTATAAGATTACTGATCTCTTCTATGTTAGTGATTGAAATTCACATCTACCCTTCAGCCTCCCACTGCTGATCTCCTCACCGCCGTGTCTCAGCACGTCAGCTTTGTTAGCTGCATTCTGCCTGACTCAGGCATTGGGCACCTCATGGTACCTTCACAGTTAACCTGACACTGATGCCTAATGCGATAATTCTCTGAAATCGTTACTTCAGATTATTTCATCTCAGGTATTAAGGAGCCTGACACAACCATCTGTTTGTCCTACCTTCATGTGCAGGCATGAAGAAGGGCAGATCTTGAAAACTTACTTCCAGGACAGAAGGAATAAACCTGTCTGATAAAAACATAGGCAGATCTGGAGGCAGGCCTAAAAATAAGAGAAATCACTGTAACACAGCACTCAAGATGCCCCTCTTTATGAAAGGGCAAGATAGTGATACGGGAAGTCAAAGATGACTGAAAGTAAAATGAGCCACCACTATCCCTCCAAGTTTACAAACCATCTTAAATCAAACAAGATTCGCCTCGAGGGGGCTGGAATCTTCCCACTTTAGCTAACAAGCATCCAGGGTGCTGCAGGTCATGCCACGAGCACAGACCTGTTTGCTCACAAGTGCTTTACAGGGTCTCTTCTCTCCAGACACATCAGGAATGAAACTTTAACACGCAGTTTAACACGCAGTGCCAAGATCCCTCCCGGATGGGAAGCTGCACAGCTCTCCTCTCTCAGCTTCCTTCTGGGATTAATCTACAAACCTTTATCTGTCTCTCAGACAAATAGTTTCCATCTATTTCTGTGGGGGTTGTTTTCCCTGCTGCTTCCTTCTCAATCAGAGAAATACGTCACTCAAGCAAACAAATCCCTGTTTCTTTCAGTCACATCACCTGAGCCACGACTCAGGTGTCATGGCTGAGCCTGATGTGTGAAACTAAGCTTGTACATCCTTCCCTGACCACACGGCATTCTCAGCCAGGGGACTTAAAACCACCTGGGCTGGAAGTCATTGATACCTCAGTCATATACACAGATTACCTGAAGTCCCAGGGACCATAAAATTATGTTGTACCTCTGATTTAACTTCTCCATCCACAATGCAGCAGGAAAAAAACAAGCAACATGGGTTTGCCAAAGGAATTCATTAAATGCGATCTCCGATTGTGAAAATGCTCGAAGGTTTGCAGATCTTTGAACAAAACCACAGAGCTGTACGCTCCCCAAGTCGGGTGTTAACCCTCCCTCGGAGCCTAACGTTTGCCAGTGTTATCAGCATGGAGAGAACCCGTTTTGTCGTATCTCTCCCGCACATCCTTCCGCCAAGGAGTGGTCCGTGGTCCCTGGCTACGCCGAGGCGCTTTCCACGCTCAGCAGAGCTCCGTGCTGCCTGCGACCTGCCCGGCCTGTTGCTGCGGGCAGCCTACGTGCCAAGGTGACCCTGAAGACAAGTCAGCAGCTGGGCAAAAACGGCTTCACACGGTAACTTTGATGGTTCCCGTACAAAACATCTTCTGGGCAGGGCAACGGTTTTGAAACAGAAGCCAAGCTGCCCAGAGGCAACTTCAAACTGCGTTCCAGTTTTAGGTGGGAGTTCGCGATGTGACATGCCTCAGTCCCGGCAGAAAACAGCTCCCAGGGGAGGGAAAATGAGACGAAGGTTTTAAAAGAAAAACGTTTGCAGAAAAGGAAACCAACACTGCTGCGGCTTCTCCCCACATCGCCACTTCGGGGCATGCGCCAAGGAACGGGTTTATCCCTGGGGCAGCGCTAAAAGACACAGGGCCTGCGAAACACAGCTTCAGTGAGGCCGCCCGAGGCACGGGGC
>NW_010248183.1:2386-2604 GCF_000690775.1 Eurypyga helias | reverse complement strand
TGTTGATCATGTCCATCAGGATCTGACGATGCTTATCTTGTGATTTTATTCCTAAGAACTATATCTCTTTTGCAGATCCCTTAACCTTACTTTACTTGATGGCAAAACTGGCTTTCAGGAGGATTTAGATGATCTTTTTCCCTTTCTCAAAAACTTCATCAGCTGTGTCGCCCCATACGATGATGTCATCAATGTACTGCAGATGCTCTGGAGCTGCA
>NW_010248183.1:0-2017 GCF_000690775.1 Eurypyga helias | reverse complement strand
TTGTCTCTCCAGCTGATGAATCAGCATCTGGATGGGAATCCAGAATAGTCTCGGATGGTGTGATACTGTCGCCGGTGCACTGCTGTTATGGCAATTGGCACATGTTGATCTGCAAACTTTAACAGTCCCACAGTACAATGGTCCTGTGAGAGACCAGGCAAGACAGACAGCTACTCAGTTTCCTCAGTCTCTAAAGCAGCTATCCCAAAAGGCCATTGGTACCCTTTTGGGTCCTTAAAATACCCTCTCTTGAGATATTCTATGCCAGGGATGCACGGGGCATCTGACACAGTCACAACAGTGTGTTTTTGCCACTCCTTCCCAATCAGGCTTATTTCAGCCTCCAACAGAGTCAGTTGTTGTGAGCTTCCAGTCACACCAGAAATACTGATGGGCTGCACCCCTTTATAGCTTGATGGCATGAGGGTGTACTGTGCACCCGTGTCCACTAGAGCCTTATACTGCTGTGGCTCTGATGTGCCAGGCTATCGAATCCACACAGTCCAATAAACACAGTTATCCCTCTCCTCCACCTGGCTGGTGGCAGGGTCCCTCTAAAACTGACATGATTCACAGTCACTCATGTCTTGCAGGAATGGTTCATTGCTCTGGCGTCATTTGGATATGGGAGAAATAGTTTTCTTGGAAGAATCCCTACCTGTGAGTTTTTTCCCCTTCACTTCTCATACTCATTCCTCTAAGTGTGAGGTAAGTTTTCCATCCCACTTCCTCATGACCTCTCCCTGGTCACATAGGTAAAACCATAGGGTACGGCATGATGGATACCTTTTATATTCCCCTCTTTGGGTAGAGGAACGCTTACTCCTCATAGCTGAGACACCGGCTCATGCAGGTGGGGATTGGAACATCTCCATTCTGAATTGCTTAAGCTCTTTGGACAGTTTCTCTGCAGCCGAGACACAGGTCTGTACAGGGGAAGAAACACTGTCAGCATAGTCCCAGAAATGTTGAACTACTGCCTCCACTGTTGGTTCCAGATTCCTTTGCCAAGTCAATGTTGAAAACACACTGGCTAACGAGTATGATCCATTCTGCATTAATTTCCACCACATGGGTCCTGTGCAGTTAACTTCATCTGGATCTACCCTCTTCCCATCATGATAAACTAACTCTAGCACAGTTAGTTCCCTCAGGTACTGGATACCTTTCTCTATGATGGTCCATCTGAGTATGTGATGGGGCACACTTTCCTTAAAAGGATATCTTTCCCTCACACTTGCCAGAAGCTGCCTCTAGAGACTTACATTTTGGGTGTTCCTACCAATCCCTTTGTCAATGCCACTCTCTCTAGCAAGTGACCCCAGCTGCTTGGCTTCTCAACCCTCTAATTCAATGCTACTGGCTCCATTATCCCAGCAGCAGAGCAGCTAGGTAATAACATGTTTACCTGGATGACAGCCAAAGTCTCTCCAGATACCCTGGAGCTCCTTCATGGATAAGGATGAAGTGGTTACATCTGCGTCACCATCATCCTCTGTCTCTGACACTAAAGGTGTATGTAATGTCTCTATCTCCTCTGCATCTGTCCTTCAGGATGGCCCTGCTGTCTCCTTCTCCTCCTCCTCTCCCCGTACCAGATGGCTTGATTTACATTTCCATTTATTTTTCTGTGCTGGGGCAACTAACACAGGTGCCTGTTGACACTGACAGTACCACACAGGGGTTTGCACGTCTGCAGTGTGTGGAGATGCAGGGGGAGGTGGAGCTAGAGCAGAGGGCGGAGCTGTTGTGGGAGGTGGAACTGGTGTGGAAGGCGGAGCTGTTGTGAAAGGCAGAGCCATACTGGGAGATGGAGCTACAGTGTCTGTCGAGGAGAGGTCATATCGCAGCAGGGTGGAGGTGGTGCGGGGGATACAGTAGCTGTAGTGTCTGTTGAGGGGACGTGATGTTGCCATGGGGTTGGAGTTGGCACAGAGGTTGCAGTGACTGCAGTATCGTTCAAGCAGAGTTGATGTTGTTGCAGGGGTGGACTTGGCACAGGGGGTGCAGTGGCTGT
>NW_010248182.1:36953-59330 GCF_000690775.1 Eurypyga helias | reverse complement strand
GAGAGATCCCCACGCACACACTACTACCCCCCTCTCACACGAAGCCAGAAGAGGACTTCTCTCCGGGCTCGGAGTCTGTCTTCTGTGGATCAGGATTTACAAGCTTGGACGGTGCTTGGTTACAGTGGTGTATGAGTCTACGGACCCCGAGCTGCGCTACAGAGTTAGAAAGAAATTTCGGATCTGCCATGCTGTAGAGGGGTAAAATAAACCCTGTGCAACCAGCAAACCCAGCCCAAGCCTTTCTGCCTCACTGCAACCAACTTTAACCCCCTCTCAACAGCGAGAATTCCCTCCTTTCCTCCTCCCTCCACACTCCGTCCTTCGGAGACTGTAGGATGAGGCATTTCCTTCTATCTGGCTCAGGGTAAAAGCATACCCTGGGGGCAGCAACACACATCTGGCAGGGACTGAAAGGCTTTAATCCAGCCTCTACTACAATCAACAATGGCAAATGAACCAGTGATTCTGAATGTTTATGACATGGTGAGTATGAAACAGTACTCCTTGGGGGGCGGGGAGGGGACGGGCAGTGGGGCTGAGTGGGAGTTTGCGCTTGAAGGCAGGCATTGTGTGAAGAGGAGCCAAGCATAGATCACCAGAGAGGTTGATCCCCACCCCTCCATCCCCACCCCTCCCCAAACTCCTCATCCAAACATGTCATGTTCTGGCTGTCAGTGATGATGCTGACCCTGGCTTTTTTCTTTAAAATGCCTAGCTTATTGGGCCAGGTTACAGGTAAAGCTGTGCCAGATTTTCTGCAGGATCTTTCAGGAGCAGCACTGGATGAGGAGAGGACTTTTTAATTTCCAGTGTCCCAGTTAAGGAAGGAGATGTGATCACCTCTCTCTTTGTTGGAGCTAATTGTCCTTTAATTTTGAGTGAGCAAGCACTGCCAGGCTGTGAGGAAGCGGTCAGGATTTCATCCAAGGAGGAGAAACAAGTGTGGAATTGTAGTAAGTACATAGTTTCTAGGCTAATAATCTGGATCAGTCACTCATATGCATAAGATTGTAGCTAAACATTTTCTCTGAAGGTTAATTGCAACAACAGGAGTAAGAAAAGATTTGAACTGGTGAAGTTTCAGTACAGGGAGGAGCACAAGGACATGCTGCTTGGCAATGTTTCCTGAAAGTTCAGAGTGTAGCAAGTGACTTTCCTTTCCCTTTTCTTGCAAGGGGGAATGTGAGTGAGAATGATCGGTGCTAACAAATCAGAAGATCTGAGTCCTAGCCTTGGCACAAGCCCCCAGAGAGAAGGTGGCTTGGGACAACCTGTTTGCTTTCTGATCCAACAGAATCTTAGGAGAGGGGTGTTACGATGAGGAACATTTTGATGAGGATATACTTCCCCTGTGGGTTTTGTTGTCTATGAACTAATGATAAAAAAAAAAAAAAAAGAAAAAAGAAGTAGTTTTCAGATCTTCAAAAAATTTCGTGAACTTTGCTGGGCAAAATCCAACCTTATAAGGCCCTGGTGCTGACTGAGCTCTAAATATCCAGCTCCAGACCTTTAAGATTATGGCATACATTTGCTTTCTGTCATCAGACAGTGACAACTTTCAAGAGGAAGCCCACAGAATAGTGTGGGTTTCCCTGTTGGGGGAATCCAGAGAATAGACACCAAGGAGATGAGGAGTGGGTTGCTGTAAATGTCAAACTTATTATTACAAAGATTAAGAGATCTTTTGTTGATTGAAAAAGCTGGGTTGTTTTCTGAGGGAAGAGCAAGTGATAAGGGCTATTTAAGTAGGACTGTACTTGTACTGAAGGACAGTCTGAAAAGCACAACTACAATGGCTTGAATCTGCCTCTTCCACAGCCATTATTGGTAAAATTGAGCAAGTTGGTGTAAATTCCTTTCCTAGATTTTGGTTTTGAGTGTTTGATGGTCAGTTGCATGGCAGCCTGAACTGTGACACCCCGCCCGCCCACTCCCTCACCCCTCCCCAGCTGTTCTTCAGCCAACAAGAGGTCTTCAGCAGGTCTGGTAACCCAAGCAGGTGGTAGCTAGTGCTTGGTAACAAGGCATTGCAAGTGCACACACAAGAATTTCTCATTAATATCTTCCCTCCACTCTGCCTTAATAAGCTGTTTATCATGGATCAGATCTAACTTAGATCACAGGGTTGACTTTCTTCAGCCAGGATATCATCCTGTTTCCTTATTTCTTTAAGTTTTTGTGGCTTACTTTGGAATAGTTGACTTAATCACTGCACATTAATAAATGTTGCCTACTTAAATCAGACAGAAGAGTGCTCTTTGAGGCAGATAAAGGGGTGCATTGCCCTTTTATGATATCCACTGTCTTCCTTGCAATTTTTTTTTAGTTCTGCAGCAGGCTGTGGTCTGAACTTTGCACTCTGAGCCTCTGTTGAGCTGTCCCAGCTTGGTGAATAATTTGCTACTGATCTGAAGAGATCAGAATAATGGATGGACATGGTCTTTGCCTTTTTTTGTATGATTGACACTAAAGATGAAGCCCAGAGGAATCATGGGAGAAAGGACTTGCTGTTTATGGCCACTGTGTTTCTGAGATGGACACCTCGACACAGTGAACTGAATTGAGGTCATCAGTTTAATTCTGACTAATTTTTGCTGCTTAGCAAAGCATGAAAACCTTTAGGTGTGAGTACTAACTCCATGGGTTAACCACAAGTTAATGCTCTGTACAAAGAAACCATTCTATTTTAATATAGCATCTGTTTGACTACCACTGAGTCACCTCTAGTTCAGTTCCTACATTATGGTTATTGAGGCTACATGCTTTTCCATTGCTGCTATGATTTTAACACCATGGAGTTTGGAATATAGCCATGCAAAATCTGCACTTTGTCACACTGTGGTGGGGAATTGCGGGGGAACTGGGAAATGAGCACATTTGCTTGAATGACTGTTGGAAAACTAGCCTCAATGAAAAAAAGAAAAAAAAAAAAGACGACAGCTGGGGATAACAATTAACTGGATGTAAAGCTATGCTTTCCTGACAAGGATCATGACCCCTGTATGGCATCTGGAAGCACTTACACTACAGGAAAACTTACCCCTAGGGTAGAACTTTGATTATGGGCTTTGTGCAGCTATGAAATACTCACTCTGTGTAGTCTTGTGTATTCAAGGATTATAGCCATTTATCCTTTTACCCACTGGATATGCATCAGGCTTCTTTGGGGAAAAAAAAAAGTGCTTCCTTTTAATTAGGTGTTTTGCACAAATAGCTAAAGCAGGTAGATCTATTTGTAGGCTTATTTTCTTCAGCATAGAATAATTGAGCAAAAATCATTGATTATTCCAACTGTTCAGATTATGATAATCGAAAGAAAATTCCTTCACCCCCAGCATGCAGGGTGATTATATCCTCTTGCTAAAGAGTTTGCACACACCTGTATGGTTCCAAAACAGACAGGGCAGGAGAACTTTGCTGCTTAACCAGGACATTTTAAGGAATGAATGTGCAGGATACTGAACTCTGGTTTCAAGTGTAAGTGCGAAACCAGAATTACAACATGAATCAGGGGTTTGATCATGGATGAATCACTTTCCCAGTCTGAATCCAGCCCTTGCATGGACTTACTCTAAGCCAACAGCTGTTTGGAGACCTGCATGAAGTAACTGGGTCTATAAAATCTATGACAGAGTGTGCTCTGATAAGTCAGTTATCACTTTGCCTTCAGAGGGATAAATCAAATTCCCCTTCATAACTTACAGCTCTCTTCCCTCCACTCTGCCTTAATAAGCTGTTTATCATGGATCAGATCTAACTTAGATCACAGGGTTGACTTTCTTCAGCCAGGATATCATCCTGTTTCCTTATTTCTTTAAGTTTTTGTGGCTTACTTTGGAATAGTTGACTTAATCACTACACATTAATAAATGTTGCCTACTTAAATCAGACAGAAGAGTAACTGCAATTATTGCCTAGGTTTAAATCTTTAACAAGCAAGCTAAACACATTCCACTAAAAATAGTCTGCTTGGCAAAGACTCAAGTTGGGGGCTCTCATATTTTCAGCTTATTGCATAGCACATTCATGCTATCAAATTAAAAACAAAGATATTCATATCACTGCTGTCCCTCTTTTATTACAGATATGGTTGTCCTGAATTTCCACTGTCTTTGCAGCTGATAACATACAAAACTGTCATTTTGATCTACTGGTATTTTTGCTTACTCTTTATGGTGGGGAAAATGAGCCCCTGAGATGGGCTGCAGAGGAGAATGAGAGCCATGGTCAGGAGGGGGACAGGGAGCAATGATGTAGGGTCAGTTTGGTTGGATGAGAGGGGTGAGTCTCTTTCTCAGCCTTGTCCCACTGTTATTCTGTTGATTCCATCCTCTCTGGAGTGAATGAGAGGGAAGTAAGATTCAAGTCACTGTGGATGCACTAGCTCTGCCATTTTTCCCTGTGACTTCCAACTTCAGAGAGGTAGCCAAAACGTAATTATTTATAATGGTTGTCCCATAGTTTTTCAGTTCTTTATATAATTTATACCGTTTGCCAGCTAAATGGCTGAAGGCCAATGGCTGATGGCAAAGGGTGGCCCTGCAGGTGACTGACTGGGTTCTCTCTTGCTTCACTGATCGGTGGGTGGTGGTGTCATTGATTTGATTTCTCCATCACATCACTGAGTGGATCATCCAAGTGGCCCTGACAAAAAAAAAAAAAATAAAACCCAAACACAATAGCATTCTTATCTCCACCCAGGAGGGTGCTGGATCAAAAACAAGTTGCAAGAAGCAGTCTGGCTTTTCTGTCAGTCCCGGGAGGGAGAGGGGATTTTTGGACAAGCGGTTGTGGAAACCTGTATGTGGAACTCTGCAACAGACACTGTGATAGGGTGAAAGTTGGGTCCCTGCATAAAGAGGACACATAGGCTATCTGTGAGGAAAGGCATAAAGCTGGAGTGTTTGTGTGGTCACAGAATAAATGTGTAAAAATTCAGTGCTTTAAGGCAACTTCTCTGATACAAAATGGTATGGAGGTGAGAGTTAATTTCCTTTTGCACTTTTCAGGTCTGTCACTTGCAGCATTTTGTTTTAACATCCATTGCTTACATGTGGTTTGGGAGTGATGACCTGTGTGTACCACTGAAAACCAGCAGACTTACCATCCTAGCATCCCTTTCTGGCTTCCTATGCAAGTGGAAAAGAAAGAGTGAGACTCTTGGCCACTCAAATGCTTTGATCTGAAGGAATAGAGGTGCTTTGTACCTCTGGTTTCAGTACATAAGGAGCCTTTGAGTCTATTTTAGAAGCAGCAGGAGGATTGTAAGCAGAGCACTTCACTCTGTGAAATGATTGTTTTAAGCTCTGACTAGATTATGGAACATTTTATTATCTCTCTGGAGAAAAGAATAAGCCTAGTTACTCAGAAAAATGTCAGCTTGTTTGTGATTACTGTTAGTAGAGGTCTCAGTTGCTCACTTAGTCAGAAGAGTGAGAAATCCTATTGCAGGTGGTGGTCCCATCTCTGCACTACTCATCAGTTGTTTGTGAGCCGCTGTGTGTGGAGAAGTACAGTGTCTCTGGACTCTATTTGGTATTCCAGGAAGCCACATGGAAAACAAGGGGACTTTTTTTGTCAAGTAGGTTGATAGCTGTGGAATTGCTTGCTGTGGTGAGCTGAAGAGATGCTCAAAGTCAATAGGGCAACTTGTGGTTTTGAAAGATTAAGTGATAGGGAGAGTCACTAGGGTCTCAGCTTTCTTTTTCCTCCTTCATATGTTGGCCAAAATGAACGTATTCAACAAACTGAGAGCAAAATGGAAAATATTGCCTTTGGGAGATTTTAATTAAATTCTGGCAACTTGTAATACACATATAAAAAAAGTTCTGAAACAAAATCGACACTTTTTAAAACACATTAAATGAAATGTTTTGTCTCTTCCTTAAAATATTTGCCAATCATCTCTGGCTAAAACTATTTGCCAAATCTGAATCATTGCAGTTCTTCAACACACACTGTTCACTCAGAAGTTTGCCATGTTCTTGGGAGGGCTTGGTAGGTGTATCATATTCCTATTTATTCTGTGGCCACTCTCAAAGCTCATAAGAATTTCCTCTTCCATGAATAAGCCCTGGCTAAGGAAGATCTGGGATTTATCATCTTCTTTACAGACCACTTGTGGAGGTAAGGTCAAAGGTAAATCCCTCAATTCCTGAAGGAAAACAGGAAGACTTTGGCCTTGGAATTTTACTTTCTCGCTGACTCTTTGTTTATCCAGATCCTTACTCATTCTGTTGCCTTCAAACTGTATCAAGTGCAGCGTAATGGATGACAAGCAGGATGGTGAGAAAGCAGGTGCCTGGTGTCTAGCGATGGGTTCCCCACAGTGCTATAACATGTCCTACATAGGTGCTAAACTGTCTTTTTTTCTGAGAGTAGTTGAACATTGTGCTACTCACAGGCGGTAGTGTGAGGGATCAGGTAGATCTCAGATGCTTGTTTTCTGTGCCTTTCTAGAGCTTTTGGTTGGCCTTCTGTGCTGTATTGGTTACATGCTTTTGCTGTGTAATAGGTCTGGGGTTCATAATCACTCAGGTAAAGTAATGGTCCCAATGCAAAATATGTAACAGTAATGTCATACGATGATACTTGTTATTATGGGCCCAAAAACTCTATGGGAATACTCTTGGTTAGAGGTCAGAGAGACCACTGTCGTGAATGAGACAAGAGGCAAAGAAAGCTACTCTCACTGGATGTCAGCAGAGTCCTGAGCCCAAGATATGAGAGGGATATCCAGACTGCTTCACTTTTCTTGGATTCAACATCTCCCAGTGCAAATGCTCTTGACTTTGAAAAAAATAATAATTAAAGAAAAAAAAAAAGGTGTTATGGCAAATCTGATGGCAGTGCATTAGTTTTCAAATAAATCAGGCTGAGCAGCCTGGCAGTTTGTGCAGGTGAGGAAAACTAGGCTTTGTTTCTGCTTCTCTTTTCCTCCTAGACTGTATCAGTTTAATGTGAGTGGCAACAGGCTGACCTCAGGCAGGCCAGTCATAGAGTGGGATTGCTGCCTTGCCCTGCTTGAACTCAGGAGCAGAGGGAAAAAGCAAGCAGTTTGGGGATGCAGAGCATCGTGTTGTAGTGTCTGGTTCAAGCCTGTGAGAAAATAATGAAATGCAACTAGATGTCTCTTCTGTCTGGTATCTTTGGAGAGAGGAGATCAAATGGAGGAAGAAAAGACTAAAAAAAAAATACTCTGAGCTGCAGCTGAGTCCATTCCTTCAAGAAGAAGGAATCAAAACATGGCATCTGATTTAAACCGATTAAGAAGCTAAAGAGTAAGTGGAATGGCCTGGGTTAATAAGTCCAGTGACGAAGTGTGCCCATTTATACATAATAAATGGATTTTTGTTGTCTTAGCAACAGCCTGGAGACGTGTTATCCATCAGGGGAACAGTCTGTTTTGATGTTGTCAGGGTGACAAGCTGGCTACCTGTCCATGTTACTGCTGATCTTCTCCAGCACTGCAGTTCTTCAGCCAACCACTCTAGGCTTATACATGAGATGTTTTAAGAGCTGTCTCTTGCCTGTACACAGAGCATTGCTATCTCCAGCTTCAGCATTCATCCCATCAGCAAACTCATTGAACCAGTGCTCTGTTGCCCAGTGGACTGACTTGAACTGCCTCATCGAGGGCAATGCGGGAGTTCTCACTTCTGCTAGTCCTGCATACACTAGGGAAACTGCTTCACGACACGCTGTCCATTACATCTGTAAACAAAAGAAACCCTTATGAGTGAGGAGAACCTAGGAAAGCTAACACAGCGTAAAATGCGTGTGAACTCTGCTGCTGGAGCAAAGCTTCACAGGTTCTGTCATTAGCCCAGTTCCCGTATAAGTGTCTCTGAAGTACTGATTTCAGGGCAACCTGAACTCTTGCAGAGTCAGGAGTCTTATGGGCAGGTTTAAGCCCAGGGTCCTAAGGTCAGCTCTAACCTAGAGATCCAGAAAACTTTTGCTGCTGCTGGAAGTTGTCCTTTAAGCCCATATACTGGCAAAGTCTCAATCCTCTGGCCTGTCTCTGAGCGACGCAGAGAAATTACTGTTTCCTCTTGATACCATATGGAAGCTGGTTTCCAGTGAATTTTCTCTGGTGCTTTTTGGGGTTTCCCCAAACAGCAAGGCAGACTCCTTTTAGCACATGACACTTCTGTCAGCAAGATTTAGCCTCTGGCTCATTAGGCTGTCAAGGTTCCTGTTGTCACTTGGCTATTCTTTGAAACAAACAAAACCCAAAACCGAACAAAACCCCTTTAGTACTGAATAAAGCTGATGTGTTGACAGTACTGGAGACTGTCACTCTCCTACCAAATAAATTTTAGCTGGCAGTAGCAAAGCAGGCCCTTCTGCCTCTTGTACCTCATCCCTGGTTTATAGGTTAAGGTGCTCTGGTGTCATGGCTCAGCTGGTCATCCAGCTCCCAGTTGAGGTAACCCACAGGGACCAGTTATGCATGCGGTGGGAGAGCTGACCATTAGTGACAGAAACAGAGCTACTAAGTTGGAACAGCTGTCAGATCCATTTCTAAGTGTGGTGATGGGTAGGTATATAGTTGTGCATTAGTGCACTGGACTGAATTTAAATGGGTGTCCTAGGGCCAAAAGTTACGTTAGGGACCTGGGTTGCCATTATTCTAATTCTCTGTTTCTTTCTCTCTTGTTCCTGTCATTATGCCAAGATGACGTAGCTGAAGCTGGGGAGGGCGGCAGAGATCAATCAATACCTAAAATCTATATTTTTGCTGGGGAAGAAAAGAAGCAAAATTCACAAGTCTGATGAGTCTTTCTCTAGCAAATGGACTCAGACTGTTAGGAAAGAAAAAAATGGTTGATACAGCTCTAGGGAAACACTGGATGTTCCTGTAGCATGAAAGATCTAGAGGAGTGAAAGTAGGTATCTCCTTATTTCAGAGCTATATCTAATCAGCATGTGAATCTGTGAGACTTATCCTTTCAGAGAAAAATATGAGGCTATGTCCTAAGAGTAGAAAATTGTTTTAATTGGTAACTTAGTTTTTCAGCCATGAATATAAAGGTATCTGGAAAAGCAATGATAAGGGAAAAAGAAACGCTATGGGTTACATGTGATCCCTGATAGGCAGGGATGCTTATTTACAGAAGAAAGTGTCAGGTGCTAGAAATGCTGAAAGCATTTTAGCCTGTTTAGTAAGTGCCTCCATCATGTGGGTCAACACATGAGTCAAATGCCATGTGACTATTGATAGATCACATCTCTGGGAGTTGGAGATCCTGGTACCATGTAAGCTCAGTCAATAACATGATTTGCTGAACCTTCAACCCTAAACCTGTTCCTGTGCTTTCTATGTAGTCTTACTTAAACCCAAAAAGAACTATCAACCCCTTTGCTGTTCTGTTTGATATCTTCTGCTAGTGATTAATTTATACTGAATATTGATGCAAGAAAAAAGCTTCCTAGATGCTGATAGCTGCCTCAGGGTTTAGAGTGCATAAGGAGCCCAATGTTGGCTTCTAGAGTGAATTATAGGTTTTGCTATAGGTTAGCTTTCCCTAGGTACATGATGTTCTAAACATCTATTCTTGGCTCATCTGTGTGTCTTGCTCTGTTTGGGACTCTTTGGTGCAGATGATTTTATAATTGCCCTGTATTTGTCATTTCCCCCGGTTCTGGATTAGCCTGCTGAATGTGAGAAGTGACAAAGGGGACCAAGAGGTTAAACATCGGACTAATCTGTTGTCATCACCTCTGTCATCAACCTGCACTCTTAGCTTCAGCAAGTTTCTTCCAGTTGCATGAGAAGAGGCCTAGGTTGTAGATATTTCCAGGCATGGCTGAAGTACTTCCTTAGCAAATCAATTATCTATGAAATGAGAGGCTCTGTTCAACTGCCTAAGCAGAGACATCAAGGGCCATTTTAGGCTATCCATCTGACCTCTGACTTCCTATCAGGAAAGGTCCAGGTCTCTTCCCTCATGGATTCTGTTTCATAGCTATCACCTTTTTAGAGATATCTTGAATATTTTAGGACATTTGAGGTTGCATGACATGCCCAGAGTTTCTGACATGAACACTATTTGTGTGTGGGGCAGATCAGTAGTAGTTCTGCATTTGACTTCTACCATCTAGTGTGCTGATACATCTGGAGTGACAGAGACCTGGTTAAAACCCCTGAAGGACTGGAACACAAATGCCACTTCACGCAGGCCTGCCATAGAAGCAGACAGCAGGAAACTCTGGATTTTGTTGGTATGGGTCTCTTGTGTCAAAACATTTAGTTTTTGTTTGAAATATTTGCTTAGCAGAAGAGTGGATGTTTCCAGTACTAGCTCTTCCAGGAGGTTGGCCAGGCCGGAGCCAGGCTATACTGTTATTCACACTTGTTCTCTATCTCACTGAAGGTGTATTTTATATACAAGGAAACTGCTTCACCATGAAGGACTGAGAAGGCCTGACCCCAGATACACTATGAGAGGTTGACCAGGCTGCTTCCCTCTGAGGCAGGTGGAGAACCAGATCCCCTCTGGTAGGCCAAGGTGGTTAGATAGTTGGTCTGTACCCTCCTGGACAAGTGCCTGGACTTCTGGTTACCAGGTACAAGCAGAAAGCACTTGCTCGTCCTGGTAAGTCAAGGTTCTTCCCTCCTCCTGTTGCCTCATTTACATTCAGGGCAATATTTAGACAGCTGCCAGGTTTTGTTGCCCTGAGAGGATCTCTTCTGCCCTTTCCTCCTTAACTGGCTGCCTAATCTGGAAAGTTAATTACTTGTGCAGCCTTATTTCTGAGTCTGTCCCAGCACTAAGAACACACAGGCTGTTGCATCTTTAGAGGACCCGTGCGATGAAGGCATTGTGGAAAGGTGGGAAGGCAGTGCTGGAGGTTTTCGAATCTGTGGAGGCCACAGCTAAAAATGCACGTCCTGAGCTGAAATCCACCCACCATCTGTCTCTAGTTCTAACATTCATTGTTCTTGATTGCAGTGCCATTTGCTGTGCCCTTGTTCACTCTAATTTTTATGGCTGCTCATTATCCCAGGCAGCTGGCTATCTTCTCTTTGGCAGTTCTCTGGGACGTGGAATAGACCTCTTCTATTTGCTGCTGCTGGAGGGCTGTGCCTCTTGTGCCGATTTGCTGCTGCTGGAGTGCTGTGCCTCTTGTGCTTGCTACTGTGACAATATTGGGGGCCAGTACGTTGAGGAACGGGTTGTACTGAACTGAAACAGAACAGATTAATTCCAGTGTGAGCCAAGAAGAAACAGGTCAGAGAAAGGGGCAAACTAAATGGGTTGATTTCAAGCTCAGGTGTACTGGGGACCAGAAGAAAGGAAGTACTACAAATCCCTTTTTTTTCCCTGTGGGTCTCACAATAGAAGCAAAAGAGAGCTGTGATTTCTGCTGAGCAAAAGCCTCTGGAAGGATAAAAAAATGGAAGCCACATGGATCCATGCAAATTTCACTTGGTTTTATTGTCTGGGCCAAATTCCATCTCCTCCCTTGGGCAGAGTGCTGCTGGAAGGAGACATTCGGCATCATGGTAACCAGAGGCTTTGTCAAAGCCAGGCAAGCAGGCAGAACACCCCTTGGAGGGTAGGGAGGTCAGAAGGGTGGTCATCGCAGCACCCCATGAGTTGGATTAGCCACATGTCCCCCAGACTGCTGAGCATCCTCTTCTGTCCCTTGTATTCAGGCAGAGCTGATAGGAGGGAACATTTCACTGCAGAGCTGTATTGGGAGGCAAGAGAAAAGGGAGATGTGGAAGGTGAGAATCTTTATATTTCTCCCTTTCACAGTCATCAACGTCACAGGACCAACCAGAACCTGAACTTTTTCAACACTCTTTAAAACACCCTCTACTTCTGAGAGAAAGGCAAGGAAGCAGGAAGCAAAGTGACTTCCTATCTTCCAAATCCATCTCTGCACTGAAATTATGCTGGGAGGCTCACACGTCCATCTGTGACTTTTCCAGTGCTGTTCGTAATATGGTGTGTTATTGAAATGCTTCAAGGATTCCCTTTGTAATGTGTAATTACTTGGGGATGTGCAGTTCAGCACCTATTGCAGCTGTTGTTTTGGATAATCTCGATATAGTTAAAACTGTTGCTGGATCAAACGAATTTATGCAGATGGACACTTTAAAGTTAGTGTAAAGAACAATATTATAGCCTCTAAAACATCAGGTGCTTAAGAATCCTGTACTTGGTACCTCTGAACTTGAATTCCACTTCTCATACCCACAGGACTTTGAAGCATGTTTCTAGCTGTCTGTTACCTCTCTCGAGGTCGCAGAGGTGTCTCATTAAAGCTGATGCTAAAGCCTATTAAATACATGAATGTAGCTTCTAACGATGCATCTCATTTAGGTGAGTTGTCACCAGGAATTGGCAGGGATCATTGCTGCTCTGGTCCCCCAGTGACTAGGGCAGTGAAAGCCACCTGGAGAAGCACAGGATAATACCTACTTCTGTTTTGGAAAACAAAAAGCCAAGTGTCTCGAGAAGGCTGCTGACTTCCAGGGGCACACCAACCTTGTCACCTTCTCGCCCTACCACCTCCCCTCCCTCCCTCCTGCAAAGTGCAGCCTCAGCTCTCAAAGCTTGCAGATGGGAGACATCTGCCCTTGGGCTCTCAGTGTCTCCAGCCAATTAATTATTAAACATCACAATATCCCTTATGTCAAGCATCTGAACTGCCCATGAAGCATGGAGAACCCTTTTATAGGTCACATCATAAAGGTTTTAGTGCCCTGCCACTCATTATTTATAAAGTTGTTGTTCTATGAAAGAACTTAAGCACCCAGAAGTGATCGTCATCTCACCTGAGCCCCACATCAGGTGACCTGGTGCTAGAAGGGGCAATAAATGTGCAAATGGGGAAGCCAGAAGAGAAAGTTCAGCTTGCATCATGGATCCTGCAACAGAACTGGTGCTGTACCTTTGGATATGTTTAGAACTGTAATGCTACTGCAGTATAGGTATATTGCTCATTATGAGCACCTGTGAGGGAAAAACCCTAAATATTTAGCTCCCTTGAAAGATACCAGGGGGGCACAACTTTCCTGTGACTGTTGGCTGGCTGGCTGTTGTGCCTGTCTTTGGGATGCTGCTGTTTACCATTGCTCTAGAAACAGCGAGACACATGAGGCTGGGGGGTGGGGTGTGGGGGAGGGGTGTCTACGACTTGCCTGCTCTGTGTATTAGGCTTGTATGCTACTCTAAAGGAGAGAGACTGAGCATTGACAGAGCAGAGAGTAGGCATGAAAGAAGAAGAAATTCACTCGGCTTGTATCAAGGCATTTCTTACTGTTGGGAGTATTCAGACATGAGAACCTGAGCCCCAGCTCCTTTTAGCTGGGACTATTCTAGTGGAAATGGCATAGCAACGGCACTTTATTTCTCATTTAGTTTTGATAACATACATTGAAGCAGATCTGAAAACAAAACCAAACCCTGGCTACTTTCCACTCATCTGTAGGGCAGTTTTTACAAGGAATACGTTTGTTTCCTTCTGCCTATCTGCAGAGTGGCATTTTAAATCATGTCATACTCTCAGGATCTCCCAAATATTACACCTCCTGCCACCATTTAAAATCCTACTGTGGGAAGCCTTGGGTGATGCAGGTAAGTGAACCCATTAAAACAGGATGAGACACATGACTTAAACTGTGCTCTTTAGCGTCCCTGTGACATGATTGTGTCCTTAGGTACTTCTGTGTTCTCCACCCTTCCTTCTATCCCACGATGTCTTCATGTGGGGTGAAAGAAATGATGTTGGACCTGACAGGATGTTTTCTTGTCTCAGTAAATTGATGATAGATTGTCACTAATTAGCACAGCTAGGGTCAAGCTCACTCTTATTTAATTCTCTACTAAGACAGCTTGATTGTAGGAGACCAGCTCTTATTTACATGTAGTAATAGATGGAGATGTTTTTTTCCTCCTTTCAGTTCAAACATAACATCGTGTTCAATGACACCACAATGTTTTGTGAAAAGTACAAGTGCTTTGAACATGTGGGAATCAAAAAGCTCTAAATAGATTGTGTAATACTGCCAACAAAGCATGTCCTTGGACCCTAGCCGAGAACAACCAAACCTTCATTTTGAGTAAAGCACTGGATGTTGAGAAAGAGAAATACCATAGCCTTAGTCCTAGTTCCCTTCTCAATTGCACTTCTAGCAAGTCACTTCAATCTCTTTGCCTTGGGTTGCCTCACCTGTAAGAAGGGAAAAAGTGTTCTTGTTGGGGTGGGAGGAGATGCTTGTGGGATGCTTGGGAGGTTAAACGAGCTTTTTGGCATCTGAGACGCACCTGCCCGGGTTGGTATGACTCCCATAGGAATGGGAGGCAGCAGCAGGGTTTCTGAGTGGTGGGCTGGGGGGCAGCAGCCTGCATCCCACCAGCAGCACCCGCCTGACCTGTGCCCAGGTGAGCACGTGTCCTGTTGCAGCCTCAACTCCTACTACCTCGATGGCTGTTCCTGGCCCTCCTGTCAATCACGAGGTGGTGGTCCCCCTCCCTTTCCCACCAGAGCCTGACTGGGAAGGGTCTGCAATTAGTCAGCCCCCACATCTGCTCCTGGCCTTAGCTTTTGCTGCCCTTTGACTGCACAGAGCAGCTGAAGTGTTTAGAGGCAGCTGCTATTTCTCTCATTAGCACCCAGACTTCCTCAGATGCTGGCCTTGTAACAGCTGAAATCTGATTCAGAGGAAGCTTTTTACTTCAGTATGTTCAGAAGCAAGGGGAGAGTGAAATAAGGGGGAGGGGAAAGACAACATTCAATTTGCCATTAATTTAATTCTGTCAGGAAAACCCAGGCAGCTGAAGATGACAGCGTGCAAATTGCAGACATGCACGTTGCAGCGTGGTGGGTATTGTTCAGGGGCTTGAGGATGAAGAAACAGTGGGTAAGCAAACAACGCAGCAGGAGGGGGCTGTGTGCTGTGCTTCTTGCTAGGACACATGAGCTCCCACTGAGCAGTTCTGTGCTCCAGAGCCTGCTGGTGGTACTTGCCAGTTTGGAGCAAATGGAGTATCTCCATGTTGTGCTGCCATTGCAGGTGCTGGGACAGGAGGGTACCCAAGAGGTCAGCTTAGCTTTCTCTACTCTGGTGCATGGTCCTTTCTCAGTCTTCTCGAGTGTGCTTCCCAGTATTACTCTGGAGAAGGAAAAGACTGTGGTTCCTGCTCTGCAGCTGAGGCACTGAGGCTGACTCATCTGATTCTAGGACGTGAGGAAATGGAATGAAGCTGCGTCAGGGCAAGTTCAGATTGAACATTAAGGAAAAAGTTCTTCACTGAGAGGGTGGTCGGTTACTGGAACAGGCTCCCCGGGGAAGCAGACACGGCACCAAGCCTGTCACAGTTCAAGGAGCATCTGGATAATACTCTTAGTGATATGGTCTAGTTTTAGGTAGTCCTGAGAGAAGCAGGGTGCTGGATTCGATGATCCTTATGGGTCCCTTCCAACTTGAGATGTTCTATGATTGTATGATTAGGTGCCTTGTTGCTGTGATGTCTCTTGGGTATTGATATGGAGTTATATTTGTGACACTGTTCTTCCTCTCTTCCAGCTGTGGCTGTTGAAAATGCTCTGATTTCTTTTTAAGGCCTGTGATAGATGTTTCAAAGCAAAGCATTTTATTGAGGCTTCCCAGTTCACCTGTGCTTCCCTTTGATGGAGTTCAGATAGCTTCCAGCACTGGAGAATACTGTGGGTCAGAAGCACTCTTCCAGTGTTCAGTCTTCTTAAAATGAAAGTGCTGGCTCTCTGTTGCTATCGTGGTTTTCAATCTGAAAGAAAACTCCTAGGATTTCATGTTGTACTGTGACGCCAACAGGATCAGGGATATTTCTTCTCAAACCAATTAATTTACAGAGCAGCTCTGGTAATGTAATTCAAGAGGCTTTCTGAAAGAAATGTCACTTAGTACACATGGGTAGATGAGCTAGAGCGTGGAGGATTAATGTCCCCCTTGTTTCCCATGACTCTGTACAAGCCTTGTACAGAGATAGGAAGAGGTAAGGCGAAACAATCAGTCCTAGTTCTGCCCAATGACTTGACAACAGGATTGCATGCATATTAATCTACCAAAATTTATCCTCTGCTTTAGAAATAAAACCCATTGCTGTGGGCCAGCCTGAAGTCTTGATGCTGGCCAGTTTAGACAGGTTATAATTTAATTTGATGGCAAACAGATTTGAAAATCTTCATGTGTTTTACTTGGGACTTGTTGAAATAAAATGCTACCTAGAATTTGGGGGTGGGGGGATAGGAACACATCTACATTACACACTGGGGTTACAGGAGGTGATGTGGTTAAATACTGCATGCACATATGTGCTCTGGGGATGGCTTGACAGACTGCAGGCTTTTGGGAAGAACTAGTCTACCAAAGGAGGAGGGAAAAGCATCTGTCAGTAAATAGATGGATAAAGATGCTCTGTGCTGCTTTTAAGAAGCACCAATCATCTTTATAACTTTGACAGGTGGCAATTGGGCAGGGAGGGAAGGAAGAGATTCAACGAATTGTGTGGGTGGTGAAGAAATTAATCCTAATGAATTGGAAGAGCAAATCCACAGCGGGCAGAAAGCTTTGGATTCCTGCCCTGCTGGATATGGATAAATACAAGAGAATCCCTTTTGCACGCAAGAGCTAATTGGGCAATTACAATGTAATCTCAAAACCTTTGCTTAAACTGTATCCTGACTATCGAAGTGTGAGGCAGGTTTCTCTTCCACTGGTTCACAAAGCTTGCCCAGGGTCTTTCAGGCGGGTGTTTGAAATAGGTCCTCTCTTTAACTTTCCCTCTCTTCTGGGAAATAAAATCTCTCTGGTACTTGTTTGTTTTGGTTGGTTGTTTTTTTGGTTTTGGTTTTGGTTTTTTTTTGTTGTGTTTTTTTTTTTTTTTAAATCACTGTGTTATGATGGGAGAACTCCATTCCATAGTTTCTTTTCAATGTTTTCATTCCTCTTCATGCAGAAGAAGACATAAGCATTAGAATGGCCAGGCTGGCTCAGACCATGGGTGGTCCATCTAGTCCAATATCATTATTCTTCCCTCAGTGCTGGCTTGTGGGAACTGCTGGAGACAGGACCTCAAGCATATATGACATTTCCTTCTAACACTTCCACAGCTTCCAAACATTGTCAGGCCTGGGGCCTCGCTGAGCGTGACCGCTGTCTCTACAATCCTTGATGGATCTTTCTTCCATTCAGTTCTCTTGAACAAATTTGACCTTTTAGATCAACATCCCCTGCCAGGGAGCTTGTGGGCCTAGACCCTAGTGGTGAAAAACCAAGTCCTCCCCCCCACCCCCGTAGTCAGAGGTAGTCAGTTCCTACCTACTTTTTTCATGCCATCTGCAGAACCCCACCATATCTCTTTGTCTCATGACTAGTTACATCCTTAAAGACATTTTCTGGAGAATGTAATCAAAACCTTTTTTAAAATAAATTAACAATGTCAATGAGATCACTGCCTTTACTGAAGAATACCAAGAGATGGGTGTCACAGGACCTCCCCTCGCCAAAGTCATATTGACCCTTACCCAAAAGGTCATATTTATTGGTTATTATTGCTATCTTTTGTTACCACTTCTATTAATTAATCCAGTCTAGATGCCAGGCTTGCAGACTTGTATTTCCCTGGCTGTGATGTGGATCTGTGTTTGTGGATTAGCATTACAGTTGCTACCTTCTGGTGCTCAGGTCTCAGAAACATTTTACATGAGAGGCTGCCCGTGATCATTCAGCTGTTCTGTTCCTGCAGTTCCACTGTTGCTCCTGAGTAAGTGTTTTTCTGCCCCTGGGATCCTGGGGCCAATTCTGCCTGTCTGTATCAAACACTCATCCATGTCAACTTTAAACAGAGCCTCTTCTGATTTCCTCAGTCTTCCTACTCCTCCTACAAAAATAAAAGTGAGAGGTTCAGGTATGGGTATCTCACCAGTTTTCTTTTGATAGAAACCAGAAAGCTCTGAGGCAAAAATGCAATTTATTTTTTCTGCAACAGCTGTGCCAGGTCTGAGTTCTCCTTTTACACCTTTGCTATGACTTGGCCCTACAGGCTTTTCTTTTCTAACGTGTTGGAGGAAGGATTGAAGAAATAGCTCAATGTAAGTGGAGAGGCTATCCTTCTCTTTTTTTAGGTCTATCTAGAAGCTAAAAGTGACAATATTTTCCTCTGCTATTGAAGGCACAGGGTCCTGAAACAATCTGCATGAGGAATGACGAGTAAGAGAGCGCTCTGTAGTGGCCTCTGCCAGCTACCTTGGGGTTTTCCCTCCCCAAATTTCTGGATTCACGTTGTGTAAATCTTGTATTTGAATATGCTTGAAGTAAGCTTTAAGGGCTACAATGCCAAGTAGTTCCACACTCCAAAGAAAAGGAGTGTCTGGGTGCTTCCAAAAGCTTGGCTGCTTGAAAGGCTTTAAAACTGCTTCCTGTTTACTTCAGCTGCCTTCCAGAGGATCACTTGTGACGTGAAGCATGTTATTTTGAACCTAGTCAGTATTCCTTCTCTCAGAGGGAGTGTTTTCCTTTAGAACTGGCACCAGCACAGCAATTCAGCATCAGGCTGGTCTTGCTCACATCCGTTGTGTATTGCCATCTGATCACACAGACAAAAAAGAGCCTGTGTCTTGCTAGGACAGAGTTGGAAGGGAAAGCAAAGAAGGTATTTGCAAGCACGGGTGCCCTAACCCCGGTAGTATTAGCATTCAAATGAGGTAGCAACCATGGCTGCAAGATTCCATGAAATAGAAATGAAACTCATGTCACTGTGTGTGGTGGCTTTTTCACAAAGAGAGAGGAAAAAGATGCTTTGGTAGTAGTATTTATATATCCAGCACTGCTTTCATGCTTGGTTACCTGGAATTTGCTGCTGCTGAAGGGTAGCAAACCAAGCTGTGTATGTACTCGCGTGGGTCACAATGTAGAAGTACACCTTGGAGGATAAAGTAAGCTGGGAGAGAGGTAAGAAACTTCCTTCTTCTTGTAACTCACTTGCTGGAGGAGGCTGTCCTCTGAGCAGGCTAACTATTGCCACAGAAAGTACAAGCATTTCTAGGGATCCAGCAGCACTTCCAAGTTCTCCGTGTTCTGGAGGAGGATGGCTAGGAGAAAATTTTTCCCGTAAGGAGACTTAGCGAGGACAAATCTATAGTGCTGCACCTTTGTTGCAATAGCGGTCCTGTTTTCGAGGCTTCATTACTAAAATAGCATGCGTGTAAGGAGGCTGATGAGTCTATCCATGGTTGGCTTTGTACACACTCTTGGCATGTTTGCTTATTGCTAGCAGGACACCTCACGTAAACCAGAGAGTTAAAACGTTGTTGTTCTCTAAGACTTCCCTGTATACGTACAGACTGTATTTACATTTGTACATGTAATGCATGAGCAAATACATTCTGTTCGCTTGTGCAAGTTTTATCTGTGTTATCCTGTGGAATGAGGCAATGCTCCCCTGCTTACAGCATGCTGGTGTCTGCCTTGTCTTGCTGTTAATGAATTATTTGTGATACCAACTATAAACCTCAGCCATGTACTGAGATTCCACCGTATTTCATGAAGACACTGCATAAATGGGAATAAGAAAGAGAGTTCTGGCTCCAAAGAGATTACGAGCTATTTTTCATCTAAATCTGATAGGATATAAGCAAACAGCGATTGTTTTTTTAACTCCATCTGGTGACCATAAACCCTTTTGATGAGATCTCCCACTGATGCAAACATTCCCTTGGTAATAATGTCTAGTCAAATACAACTTTGTTTCCTCTGTGATGTTTCATACTTTTTTTTTTTTTTTGGTCTCTTCCAGTAAGAGAGTCTGAATGAGATTTTTGAGGTGTTAAGGGGAAGTACAGTAAAATGAATTATATAAATGCTACCAAACTCATACTTCATAGAACAAATGAAAGTTTCACATAAGATGAAATATTTCAGGCTGGGATGCTGATCTTATTTGTTTGATGAATCTGTTTACCTCTTGCATGCATCCATCTAACTCGCAAGAAGGCAGATATATGGAGTGGGAACTGAATGGTCTCAGACCTATCCATTCATCACTAGCATGATGAATCTCTTGCGTGACTTTCATTGCTGGAGAGTCCACATACTTCCCCATTATATAGGAATAAAAATGTTTCTTTTCTCTTGGTCTGCAGGATAATTAGCTTAAATTATAGGCTTATGACCATTTGTATTCCCTAACTTGCATGGGTGAACTTAAAGAAAAGCAACTCAGGAGAACTGAGATCCACATCTGTTGTACTTTCTCTCTTGTGGGATTCATGTGCATATCTAAGATGCACCAGTTTGTTTTGAGTTCTGCTCTTGTTCTCCTGCCCTGTGGATCGCTTTGGAAAGAGCGTGGTGATTTTTTTAGGTTTCTGATTCTCTGGGAAGCATTTTTGGTTGAGTATGGAATATGACTTATGTGTGTGGTGCACTGTTATTGAAAACATGGGCTCTTATTTTTGATACTAATCAAAATGGGGATGTACTTGGAGTGTGCTTCTTCACTCTTAGAAATGAGTTACAGTCTACTTTGGAGAAAGATGGTTGGCCATTATCAGCTAGGGCTGAATAAGGCTTTGTTTTCCTGTAGTAGATATCTGGGCATCTAGAAGGTTCTTAAACCTTCTTAAACCAGGGGGATAGTTTAATCTGAGAGCAGATGTCTTTGATATTAGAGGATGTTGTGAGCTAGATGAGGCATTTACAGTGCTTACTTCTTTCTCCTACATTAGCCTGGCCACAGTTCAGATTAGATGTCTACTCTGTATGCAGGAGAATTTTTTGGCAGGTTGCTGAGGGATCTGGCAGACGATGCCATTGAATACCGGGGTACAAATATACAGTTGTTTCTCTTTTCATTAAAATAAACAGGAGCCAAGATGCAGTTGCAGTATCTGATGGATTTTTATAGAAATAAATACAAATGGGGGGGAGGAATATTCCTGGTGAAACCTGCTACGTAAAGCAAATCCTCCTCCTTGACCTTACTGGAGTATTTCCTTATCTTTCCCCTTCAATCCTTGACCTCACTGGGTACGTTTCAGATGTTGATCTTCAGATACTGTAAAATGCACGTCCATGAAGAAACCAGTTGGCTGAATCAGGGTCTGTTTCTAGATATTTGCAACACACAGTGGACTAGCACAAACATTTTGCTTTAGCACGTGTAAAATTATTACTGTGCCCAGCAGAAGGGAGATATTTAGGGCAGTCCGAATGCTCATCCACTACTGGTCTCATACCTGTTGTGCTGTTTAGAGAGTGGGGGCAAAGAGAAGAAAGGAAAGATAACAGTGTTTTCCAAAGCAGCTGCACTGGCATGTTTGTGCCTCTCCCTGTGCAAGGGTGTGTGTGACTTTTGGGGGAAGTAAGCACAGAGGCTGTCCCTTTGAGGGGACAAACACCCACGATTTAATCTGAAATGTTTTTCACCCAAAACAGTACATTCATAGAACTAAACAGTGATGATTTGGTGCCAGGCGCTGCTGCTAACCATCATCTCAATCTTTCAGCAAGGGGTGGTTATGAAATGGTATTCAGAGCTGCGTGTCCAATGCTGCTCATTAAATAAAGACAGTGGGAATCCTTGGGGGAGGAGGGGGAGAAAAAACCAAAAATCCTGCATAGCCCAGACAAACCAGAGCAGAGCATGTTACATCAGAGTCGTTAAGATACTCCCACAGCTTTTTAATTTTTCCCAGCTGTCATGGTATGCTGCACATATTAATCATTCTGTTGCATCTTCATATGGGGGGGTGAAAAGTATCCTTAAAGCAGTTGTTGGTATCCAATAGCTAAATGCCAACAGTCAGAAATGATTCCTCATTTCCAAAACTATTAGTGGTTAGTTTCTTCAGTCATTTTAAACAGTGCTAAAATCACTCATCATAGAAGCCCTTGGGTCATGGGTCATAAACAAGTTTCAATCTGAACCTCCCTGATTGCTGTTTTTACCGGGTTTGTGCTTTGTAGAAGATAATTATTCCAACATCCCAATTTGCCATTGGGCTAGGTTATACAGCTACCCCTTCTTGGGACAGTTGCTTTCTCAAGGAAATGTTCCTTGCTCTATTTTTTTTTTTTTTTGGTCTTCTTCAGACCAGCAGAAACTGAGTTTCTGGGAAAAGGTGTATTTGAATCTTTATGGCATAACAGTGTTTAATCATTGCTGTAATAAAGTTCCTTGCTTCCTGTTTTATCCCTTAAATTCTGATCTGGAAACATTAATGCAATGTGATTCTTGGGTAATTGTGCTGAACAGCAGAGAAAGAGAGAGTGTATGACTATGGCAAGAATGCACCCCTATCCTTGTAGGAAAAAATAATGGAAAGAGCTGAGACGCTGTATGAAATTGGCACTGTTTTTGAGGAGTTTTATCC